>NC_061107.1:17358753-17360385 GCF_015104395.2 Macrobrachium nipponense | reverse complement strand
TTTTTAAATCTCGACTCTTTTCCAACTCGTTGAATATGAGTTTCTTTTTTTTTTTTTTTTCTAACTAGATACCTAATTCAACACACTTGAGTCTGATAGTACGACCTTCTTTAATAGTAAATATTTTATATTAGCGAATCCCCATCTTTTTTAAAGAAATGGTGTAAGAATTTTTGCACATTATAACTTTTATATTATTATAAGGCTATCTAGAAGAAATTCAATCATCATACTTTTCTACACTCCGTCAAAATTCGTGCACCGAGCCCATCCGAAAGAAATATGTTACTTCTGACAGTGTGAAAGTCAGTGAACCAATTGTTATTATCGGCAGTTGCCGAGCACCTATCACAAGGTGTCATTTTAAATGAAAAGCTTTAACTCATGGAAACGATACAGACCCTGAGATATTGCATTTTTTTTTATGTATTTTCTATTAGGGAGGATTGAAAATATAACATACTATATCTTCTGTAAAAGGATAGATTTTATATATTTACCTGTTAATTACTAGAAACAATTGCCTGCTTAAAGTGTCTAGTATTACGAATGACGGAAATCATAATTTCCAGATATTACCAATTCATTATCATTGACTATGGTCAGTCAGTCACCCATATTACGCTATATCTCATGTATTATTAATTATTTATTATTAAGTAGTCTGGTTTATTATATATTATTGAAGTAGTAGTAGAATAACATCAAGTTGATTCAGTAACTAACTCTCTCTCTCTCTCTCTCTCATATTACTACTTTTTGTTTTGCTCCGACATAATTATGTAGATTACTTTTATGCATAGTAATATACTAACTAGCTAGCTAGCTAGTAGCAGCAGTAGTTGTTGTAGTAGTAGTAGTATTTTTAGTTGTTAATGTTATAGTAGTAGTAGTTGTTGTTGTTGTTGTTTTTGTTGAAGGTTGTAGTTGTTTGATGTTGTTGTTGTAGTAGTAGTAGTAGTAGCAGTGGTTGCATCGTGATTGGAAGAGCAAGAAAAGGGACAAAAAGCGATAAAAAGTTAATGATGACCCAACAGATCTGAATCCATCTCATGCAAAGAATTCATAGCGTTATTCCTCGTTTCTCCATTTCACACTTTTTATTGTTTCCCGTTGAATTCATTGGCAGATGAAACTTCGTAAGAGGATTATCTCTGAATTTTGAATGAAGATTTATGTATGACTGAACGAGGCTTCCAGTATTATCAAAAAGCTGGAAGGGGTCCCATGATGAATAATGGGAGTTCCTTAGGAGTCCCCTTGAGAGCGTTGAACAGATGGTCAGAGTCGTGGAGGTAATCCGAAAGATGAACGATCTATGACGCATTTACGTTACTGAAGGACTTGCAATGCCCTCTTTAGTCAATATATTTTGTATTTAATATTATTCAGTTGTCCTTTCTTCTGAGAGGTCAGTGTGTCATTACTGGGGATGATGGCAAGTTAAGTTGACATTAATTTGTCATGTGAGGTCACAGGATTTAACTCTAAGACTTTGTGAAATGCATTGCCATTTTATATATAAAGTATTGACTGTAAAAGTACGTCCAATCAATGAATTAAAAAGTTTTTTTTTTTCTCTCTGCGTTCACGTCTTTGCAGAGCTTTCTGTCTTGTTTCCGATTTTAAGTA
>NC_061107.1:17343753-17353753 GCF_015104395.2 Macrobrachium nipponense | reverse complement strand
GCTGTTCTGTCAACTCTACTTGCAAGTTAAATATAACAAAGTAGCATAATAATATTTTTGTTGGAAAAATTCTATGTATTCAAAGCCGCAAGCAGTATTCCGACTTTAAAACAGGAATCTGCATAATTAGGGCCTACTTTCGTCATTAGCATAATGACGACGAGCAGTACAATGTTATAAATGTATAACAGATTTTATATCTATTCTGTGGCAAATTGAAGTCATTCACTATTGCAAAAATTTCATAGACTACTACGTAAGTACCTGCCTGACTAAAGTTCATTATACTTAGTTTTAAATTAATGACATTGAATCTTTTTGATAAATTTCGAATTTAACCCTTGCTAGTCAGTTATTTTACATACTGAATTTCTTTCTAATGACAGCAATGTTCTTTTTCAGTTTTCTGGGGCAACACAGAAAAAAAAAAAAAAACTATTGCCTGTCCGTTCGCACTTTACTCTCCGCCCTCAGATCTTAAAAGATACTGAGGTTACAGAGCTGCAAATTGTTAAGTTGATCATTCACTCTCCAATCATCAAACATACAAAATTGCAGCCCTCTAGTCTCAATAGTTTATATTTCATTTAAGACTAAAGTTAGCCATGATCATCCGTCTGGCAACGCTATAGGACAGGCCACCACCGGGAGGTGGCTTAAAGTTTCATGGGCAGCGGGTCATACAGAATTATGGGTTGTACGGAAAACTCGATTTTGCCAAAGAAACTTCAGCACATTTTTTTTTTTACTTGCTTTTAGTATTTCTTGCTATTGCTTATGGTTCATTTACATGGCAGCAACCATACCATTACTGACACTGTTTTAACTTTACTCCATTTGGTGTCAATATAACCAACGTCTCCAAACTTGCGTTAACCATCAACGCTGTCATATGGGCTTTCTCAGTATTACCGTAAATCATAAATAGATATACTTTGGCCGTTATAAGCAAAGTTTGGCCTTTTCTGTTTGTAAACATAGATTAAACTTGATGGAGCTACGCACAAACCTCACTCGGTTATTGGTATAATCACAGAAAAGTATACCACAAGTGAAAGGTTTTTTTTTCGGCTAATTGGTAAAACAAAAGAAACAATGCTTTCAGACATAGTTTATGATATTTTCCCTTTAAATTCTTTAAGAGCTTTTTTGTATTTTAAATTTATAATTTGTTTACATTAATTTGGCGTAGTCAATGAATTGCATCTTTATGTATATAATAATAATAATAATAATAATAATAATAATAATAATAATAATAATAATAATAATAATATTACTATTTTGGTCAAAGACCCCCTTTTAGACAAATGTTACGTATTGTTTTTTTCTATCTTTCTTATCATCCGCTTCTCTGGCTCAGCGATGTTTGTGAGTAACTGGCCAATATTCATACTGGGAATTTCTAAAAATTATAAAAATGCTGAGGGTGATCTTTTATTAAAACAGGATTCTGGTATACTGGTATTTACAGCATAGGATCTCTTGTCCAGGTCAAGCATGGGTCGTTTTTGTTTGTATGGTGTTTTTACGTTGCATGGAACCAGTGGTTATTCAGCAACGGGACCAATGTCTTTACGTAACTTCCGGACCACGTCGAGAGTGAACTTCTATCACCAGAAATACACATCTCTGACGTTTTAATGGAATACCCGAGAATCAAACTCGCGGCCACCGAGGTGGCAGGCCAAGACCAAACCGACCACGCCACTGAGACGCTACAACAACCTATTTGTTAACATAAGTCGAAAACAAAGTTTGTGTGTAGTTACTTTTTGTAATTATAGTCAGATTGACAAGGAGGACCGTGCAAGTCATCGGAAGCTTTCTGCTTATATATTTTTAAAATAACAACAAAAAATCAAACAGACATACTACCGTGGATTTATTTTCCCAATAATGATAATAATAATAATAATAATAATAATAATAATAATAATAATAATAATAATAATAGAGCTTTTTTAGGGCAAAGGGCGATAATGTGGCTTACAGGTGCATATCCTCTCACCGAGCTCTCATGGTTTTATAATCCCCTTCAGGACATTACTGAAACACCTTTTTATGACATGGAATATCGCTGTTTCTCATAATTCACCGCTTCCCACTATACCGAGCGCCGCTGCATATAAAATACTTTGTCAGTTATTGTATAATACACGAAGGTGAAAAGATCTGAGAGACTCCCTATAACATCACTCATTTTCTTTGAAAAATGGAGATTCGCCGCTGTCCTGCCATTATCAACTGAAGGAAAAATTATGAAACTGTGGATCCTTTGCGATGTCTTCATTTTTTGCAGCGTTGTGTTTTGACGAAATCGTCGTCATACTTCCAGGAATGAATCAATACTTCACTGTTACTTATGGTTTGCCTCTGCGCTCAATGATAGTCGTATAACTTTGCATAGTATTATGTGACAGGAGGCTATTTTTCGGTGTTAAAAAACCTCCATCTACTCCAGAAATTATTGTAAGGTATATTCTGGAGCATCGTGGAATATAATGGGATAAAATACGCGGCAACCTTTCAAAACGCAACTGGTTTAAAAGAGAAACGAGAGAGTGACAGGTTTCATTCACCAATGAGAACAAAACGTAATAAAAGTGGAAAGAAGAAACGAACTGACAGTATAGTCCGAACGTTTCCGTCATCACGTAAATAAGAGGTTATTTCCTTTTTGAAATGCAATGTGGATTTATCGTTCTAAAGATAATGTTCAGCAGTAAAGTTCTTGAAGTGATCGTCGCCTGACCCGTAACTCTTGCGACCTTCAAGGGACATTTTACAACGTGCAATACTTTCGCCGCCTCGCTTACTTCAATTTCGGAGATATTGCGATATTTTGTACCCTTTCAAAGTTTACTTTTAACGAGTCACGGAACAGAAACCAAGACAACAATGCCCCCACCGCACTACAGCGCGGATAATCCGGGTATAGAATTGGCCATCTCAGTGTCTTTGTTCATAGACTATTGAATTTCCCAATACCTGAAAAACCAGACACACACACACACACACACACACACACACACACACACACATATATATATATATATATATACTATATATATATATATATATATATATATATATATATATATATATATATATATATATATATATATATATATATATATATATATAAACGAAAGTAATACGTCCACATACGTGAAAAATAAAACAATAATTATGAAGAACAAGCGTGCAAGATATTTAGCGAACAGAAGCAACATTTGCATCAGGCTTCAGTTCCTTCATGAGCGTAATGTCATCTGCGCAATCAGTTATACAGGGTGTCCATAAAGTCCCAGTACCATTACAAGTATTTATTGCTTAGAAACCATATAACATAGAGTAATGCAGTTTTTTGTAGAATATTCTATATTTCCTAAAGTTTACATTCAGAGCACTTCATGCTATACATTCCTCCATACGGGTTGCAACATATCAACGTCAACTGTTTGTGAGGGCAAATGGAGGTGCACATGTGGATTGTATTGCATGAAGTCCTCTGAATGTAAACTTGAGGAAATTTAGAACATTCTACAAAAAACTGCATTACTCTATGTTATATGGTTTCTGAGCAATAAATACATGTAATGGTACTGGGACTTTATGGCCATATAACTATGGCATCTACTAACGTAGATTATCTTCATCGCATACCGCTTTCTCTCGCGTAAGTTCCGAGAGTGTACGTCTATGTCTTTGATTATTCATTCAAACAATACACTGCAAGACAGCTCAGTTAATGCTTTAACTCCTCTTATAAGAGTGAATTCACATCGGGCACCCATAATCATCTCAGAATTGTTCTTAAGTAACATATCTACGTAGATATTTTTATAATGGTTTCAGGCGTTTTCATATCATTCACAGTTGACATTCTTCTGAATATATGCCGTCTTCTTTCATACCATATTTGCATTTCCATATTTCCCCCGTATTGGAATCTTATCCCGAGTCGCTCATTATTTCCAAAGTCCCAATTCATCATCGGTCCTTTTGGCTGCACCAATTCTGACTACGGCTTTTGTAATGCTGCCTTTTTTTCCCCGGTTTCGAATAAAACTTCGACATTTGGTTCAATTGCTTCACTTTTCCCTAAATATGGAAATATGTCAGGGTTCGCCTTTTCCCATTTTCGCATTTTGATTTGAATTGTAATTCTGACTGAAGAGCAATGCCCAATGCCCCCAGGCGCTGTGTTAATGGCATGCAGGAAAAAATCGCATTCATTCTCGAGAAGGTCAAAATTCAGCATTCTTTTATGCTTGACACTAAAGCCAACAGCGTTTGGCTTTCAGAGTGCATTGCTATTCACTTTATTTCTAATGCATTCCCTACGGTTTGGTGATTTTTAATGCAACAAGGGGAAAAATGAAATTCAAATTAATAATTCATTTATTGTATTTGTTGTGCTTATGAAACGAAAATAAATAAAGTGAGCTTCTAGGAGGGACGACTTATTCCATTATTTAGTTAGAAACTTCCTCTATTTCTGCAAGCATTCACCAACAAATGATAGATGGCGAAATACAACCGATTTTAATATGTAAAAAGAGAGCTCGGTATATCCTCCCCTGCAATCTAAAGATAAAATATATTACCTTCCTGCTTATTCTTGTATGATTAATAATTCAAGAAACATTTCATGAACAGTTTCCTTCGGCGAATCATTAGAGCCAAAAGCTATATCGACTGAAATGATTTCGATTGCTATTTTGTATTTTTGGGAATAAAATTCTTCCTGCGAGATATGTTGCTTCATACTTAATTTGATTCTTTAGTCTTTTTTTAATATGACTGGCATTTACTACTGAAATTGACTTCTTATTCTTGCTTTTATATTTAATATGACTCTGGTATTTGTTACTGAAATCGTAGAGTAATGTCTGGCCAATCAGTAAAGACGATAAGATGGTAGCTCATAATTTTAAAAAATCACAAAATGTCGAGTAAACTATTTTTAAATGACAGAAGACAAGCAGAAAATCAATTTTTATCCTAAATATAAAATCTACTTGATGTTTGTAACGCTTTTATTCAGGAACCTTTAAACACTTATGTAAGGATTCAACAGATGATCAAGATTTTACTATTATTTTATATTGCAGTATGACACAGTATAGTATGTACCTACTGCCACGTATATTGTATTGATTTGGTCATTCACCAGGAAACAGAAAGCTGTTCATTACACCACGTACCCATAGCACTATTTCCCGCCGATCGCGATAACAGTCACTGCGTTGCAATTCATTAATGAATCAAAAGGTATTTTTAAATTGTTGCGCACCAAGTGTCATTTTTGGTGAAACAGATGATTAATACCGCGGTCTCGTTCCCGCCAACCGTATATCGGAATGTTTACCGCTATTTATTTATGGTTTTGAATATGTTTATGTTTCTATATACCGTCTTTTGTTTGCGTTTTTATGCTCATCTCTAAGGGGACGGTAGTACAACCTTACTATAGTAGATTCACATCACCCTTGCATCTGATGCCTAGGCCAGTCCCTTACGACGCTCCTGATTGGCTGTTTGAAAGCCAATCACAGGCTGGAAACTCTCAGTCTATCTCTAGAGTTCACATAGGCAGGATGAATGTTCCTCCTCTCCTGAGGGATACGTCTTTCAAAAGTATTCCATTAAGATTTTTTTAGCCTTTAGGACTTTCAGACATTTAAAGAATTCATTACTGAGTCTCCCTCATTCGTAAAGGAGTGCAGTGTAAAATGAATTTTATTACATCGAGAGGGGATTTTCTTGTCCCTCAATAATAGCAATGAAATCCTGACTTGTTTTTCCATAAGATATTTTTCCATAAGATGACTATAATCAAACCTAACTGACAAGGTCTTCGAAAAGAATCCATATTTCGGAATCAAGACTCAACGCACGTAAATCTTGGATGGATAAAGTATACAAAGAAAGTAAATTTTAGATGGGTAAAAAATAGTATGATTTAACGAATGGGAAAATCCGAGAAACCTTAACAAACTTCGAGAAGATCTTCCAGGGTAAAAATCGGTTCAAGGAAAGCGGATAAATAATTTCCCTAATAAATCAGTAGCGTCACGTTCCAGTTAGTGCTTGAAGAAAAACTGTGCTCTGACTAAGAAAGAAAGTATTTTCTTTCGACTGTTTCCTTTCGCTTGCCAACTGACGCCGCCTCGAGAAGCGAGAGAAATTTCACATCTCAAAAGACTTTTAAAATGTTGTAGTTTTTTCTGTTTCACTCCTTTATACCACACTGTCGAGGCTGTCGCACAGTCCAGTGTAAAATAAGGTGAGTATGAAATATCTATTCACTTTATATATATATATATATATATATACATATATATATATATATAGATATATATATATATATATATATATATATATAATATATATATATTATTAGGAAAGGAAAGCACTTAGTACTGACCATTCTGCCTATGATTTTCTCCTGCGGTTCCGCTTATATAGTATGAACGTGTGTGCGTGTGTGTATAATGTACGTATTGTATGTTATATAATGATTTTTGTCTGGTAGAAACTGTGTCACAACATCTCGGTTATTGACACCGAAATAAATTTAGATAAAAGGTAGAATTCAATCTAAAATTAATTCAATATAAAAAAATCTAAAAATATATTTAAATGAATAAATTCATTCAAATATATAAACTCTTACATAGATATTCTATTATATAGTCTAAATTTTGTTGAGGAGGCCAGCTTCTCTCATACAGATATATAACTGCTCTATATTACAATTCTTTCCAAGAATTGTAGATAGGATAAAACCACTCCTCCTATCCACATCCCCAAGACAGGAACCTATGTTTCAAATTCCCAAGTCACGGGGACATTCAACAGCAAATGTCTCACAGTCAAGGGCACAGTACAATCATCGCAAACGGAGGGATTTTCACGAGACATCCAAGAAACCCAATGGGTGGAGTCTTGTATGTCCAATCCTCAATCTGCACAACATCGTTTCCTGTCTCCTTGGCATATACGGATATGACCAAGGAGACACTGATGACGTGATACTACGCATTTTTTTATTATTTAAAATATCCTCCAACTGGGACTGCCAACATTTTTTAATTCTCTGACCTACTAGAGGATACAAATGCTGATATGGTAGTAGGCATCTTGTGGGTTCTGGGGAGCTGACCGCAGACTTTGCAAGTTGGTCAGCTTTCTCATTCCCAGCCACCCCAACATGAGAAGGCACCCAACAGAACTTTACTTCTTTCCCTCTTCTTTTTAGTAAAAGCAGCCGTTCCAATATATCTAAAATCAGAGGGTTTAAGGGTTAAAAGATTCCAGCGACTGAAAAACACTTCTTGAGTCACAATATATAATAAAAATTACTTTCATTCAAAATTAAAACTTCCTTTAAAGCCTTTAAAATTCCATATAATTCTGCTGTAAAAATCGATGCAACTGATGATAGCCTGCCGCTTCTCTCTTCATCAGGGAAGGCTACACCAAAGCCGACGCCAGCATCTGACTTTGAGCCATCCGTGAAAACTGCAATGGAGTTATCATGTCGCAAAGAGTGTTCTAAAAATATTGACCGCATGCCCTCACTGGACAATTCTGTCTTGGTAAAATTAAAATATCTACAAAATTTTACCTCTGGAAAGTTCCAGGGGGGACTAACTGGGTATTTTGCTGGTAAAATCTCGATTCTTGGCATATTTAATTCACGGACAATAAAATTTACTCTAAAAGCGAATGGATGCGGTTGCTTGGGGTGACTTTCATAAAACTGCCAATGCCTTTCATTTCTCATACAAATGCTGGTTAAAGACTTAGGTAGCCTCTGGAATCTATACCAGCTCCGAACCAGAAGACGCTTATAATGATGATCCAGTGGCACCTCATCAGCATCTACAAGCATGCTCTCGGTGGGAGATGATTTAAATGCTCCAGTACACAACCGTATTCCTCCATGATGAATTGAGTTGAGCATTTTAAGGCTATTTGGCTTCGCAGAAGTGTACACCTCACACCCAAAACTTAACTTTGAAAAGACCAAGGCTTTATATAATCTCAATATCTGAGTTCGGTCTGCACCCCACGAAGTGTGAGACAGGACTTTCAGCAAATTCATTGCTTTCAAGCATTTTGCCTTAATATATTTCAGATGTGGAATCCAGGTCAGCTTGCTATAAAAAATCAAGCCAAGAAACCTTGTTTCACCAACACATGGAATTCTCTGCCTATGAATGAATAGATCTGGATCAGGGTGGATTCCCCTTATACGACAAAAGTGCATAGTTACAGTTTTACTGTCAGCAAATCTAAAACCATTAACCTCAGCCCACTTTCCTATATTACCAATGCAGAGCTGAAGGCGGCGTTCAGCCACTGCCATTCTTGATGCTGCAAAGGAAATCGATAGGTAATCAATAAAAAGGATATATGTTATATCTGGGGGAATTATTTTACTTCCCTTTAGAGGCTGTTAAATTAGAGCCTCTTTTAAGAGCTTTCAACTTACTGACTTGCTACTAGAAACCACTGGCACTGCCTCCAAAGAGGCGGGAGTGCCAGAATCAACTGGCACTGCCTCCGAAGAGGCAGGAATGCCAGGAATCACTGGCGCAGCCTCCGAAGAGGTATGAGTGCCAGCAATCACTGGCGCCACCTCCAAAGAGGCACGAGTACAGGTCGTAACAGTTTTTTATTAACATTATCTTTGGTGACATTGATATTTCTTCTTCGGTTGGCAGCAACACTTTAAAAGGATATCCTGGTCTAATGTACTGACTCAACACTCTCTCTTTTGCCTCTCCAAATGTGATACGCTCGGTCACCCTTAATATCTGAATTTCTTTTTCCATGATGTATAGATCACAATTAAGTGAAGATGATGGATGATTGTCTCCACAATGCATACATCTGGCCTCCTTATTACATATGCCATTCTCTGGTTCACTGCATTTAACACAAGTAGCAGGCTTACCTTGTAGTTTCTGTCTACAGGACCCCAACATATGTCCGAATTCTTAACAATAAAAACATCTCCTCGGGCTTGGGATATATTGTTTAACCTTAAAACGTAACCAGGCTGCTTTCACTATACTAGGCAATTGGGTGGAATTGAATGTAACAATTAAATTGGGAAGTGGGACTAGGACTCCATTTATCTTCTTCTTCATTCTTTCAATTCTTATTACCCCTTGATCACTTAATTCCTCTACGAGCCTTTTCTCAGAGTACATCACAAGCTGGGGTGCATATATCATGCCCTTGGAGTGATTCCAAAAAGCATGCACTGCACACTCCACTTTAATTCCTCCAAGGTGAGATAATGATTTCAGCTTGTCACTTTCTTTTGCCGAGACAGATTCCACTGTCAGCTTTCCTCGCCCCTCAGAAGAAATCTTAGGCTCTCGGCCACAACACCTGACAATATCTTTATATACATTAAAAATTTCACAATCAGAGCCTTCCAAATTAAAGGTCAAATATTTATCATACGAGTTTTCAAACATTCCGGGTCCTATTTCAGATACAACATTTTTACAAAATTTCCCATTACTCCATACTGGAGCATAGCGTTTCAGTGTAATTACACTGGAAGGTTTTTTTGAGTCTACCAGAGGAAGGTTGTCAAGGGAGGTTCCAGCAGTCACTAACTGTGCCGATTCACCGCCATCAGAGGGTCCAAGGGTACCTGAATCTTTATTTTTTAATTTCATAAAGATTTAAGTTTAAAAAAAAATAAACCTGAAAACCTTAAAAAGATATCATCAGCCTTTCATGGATTTTATTCTTCACTACAATGGCAACAAGTGAGAAACCGAATCCCAAATGTCCGCTCCCCTACCCTTACCCCACAGGGGATGGCACAAACATGATTAGAGTGGCCAGTGTAAGCCAAACCCACGATAGGACTGAGAGTATTATCAGAATACAATCATCCCCACCTTGATCACATTATGGGCAAACCGGACAGAATGCTGAGAGTCCTATCCGCAAAAACTAG
>NC_061107.1:17293753-17338753 GCF_015104395.2 Macrobrachium nipponense | reverse complement strand
GTCAGGTCTCATTCTTTTACACCAAGAGAATTTCATTGTGGTTTTATGAAAATGGAAAAAAAACTTGCTTCCTTAACAGATCTGAAGAGAATATAATAATCTATAATATAAAAGGCAGTTTCTGTCTGTCTGTTCGTTATGCACCCCCAGACTATGATAACTAGGACTACCAAATCTTTACTATAGAACCCCCTCCCCCCAAGGAAGGTTTTAGTCAAAATTCGAAATTCGAGGGCCGTTTCTAAGGGGGCCTTAACCTCTCTTTTTCATAAACACCCACATTCTCTACAACTTTCGTAGTTGACAGCAAACTCTTCGAATTTGTCACAACTTCCTTGGCTTGACAAGATCCCAAGTGATTACTTATTCTGAAAGTGATTGTATAATCGGCCCTGTAGGGGTTGTCATCACGGACAGCATTCCCCTTTTTATCCCAGGCAACGCCGGGTATATCAGCTGGTATAGTAGAATAAAATAAAACGACGTCCTTTAGCACAAACTGTCCTGAGGAAAAGTTTCCATAACTGCCGAAAGTTAAATAGCAAATTCTTTATGGAAGAGAATGGAAAAACGTTGTGTACACATTCCTTAAAAAAAGAACAAAAAACTAAAATAAATATTAGCACACCGTTTAAGTCGTCAGCTATTACCTGGACGGCCAGCAGTTTATATTTGAATAACCTTCGGCTGATAACAATAATATTATTTCTTTCCGGTGGGCGGGTTTTGTGAATATTGCTTCGTTTTCTTTTTTTTTACATTGATTCATCATTATCTTTGGATAATATTATTCACGCTTTGCAGGCGTCATTGACTTTGATAAATCCGTATCTTCAACTAAGTCTTATTTGACGATGTTCCACATCTGCTGATTTACTCGAATAAACCCCAGAAGTAATTTGGGTGGCTAAGCCCTTAATAAATGGTTTCCATTTTCTGAAGAATTGATCATCGTCGAGTTTTTTTGGGTTTCGGGTGATTCTTGGCTTTCCTTCGCACCCTGTGCCTCTTCGTCCGTTTCTTATCGACGGAGTTGAGTTCACGGGTTTTCTGAACCAAAAATCGTTCCGGGTGCCTGATCATGAAGCGTCTGAAGGTTAATCCTCCAACCAGTGGTTCGGAATCTTTTTTCAATGATGGCACCCTAACTTATATGTACTCATTACCGTGGTAACCCTTCTTTACCATCCAACGATAGCGTATATACAGTCAACTTATATATATATATATATATATATATATATATATATATATATATATATATATATATATACATATATATATAATATATGTAAATATATAATATATATCTATCTATCTATATATATATATATATATATATATATATATATATATATATATATAATATATATATATATATATATATATATATATATATATATATATATATATACATATTATCAGTGCCTACTTTAATACATTAGCATTAAAAAGATATAGACTTCTGATATAGATATATATATATATATATATATATATATAATATATATATATATATAATATATAATATATATATATATATATTACACCCCCTTTATTCCCTAAACTACACAAACTGGGAACTCTTACCTGTTGCCAACGGTGCCCTGTCTGTAAGATGTCACGAGGCTTATTAAGACTGCGTAAATATACAAAATATCATTTATTTCCCAAAGCAATTGGTTATAACAAAGAACAAAATGATTAACAAGTCATAATGGCACAAATACCCAAATCTGCCCATAAAGAAACCAATAAGATAACATTCTACCTTCCGGACTAAGGTTACACTCTCAAACCCCAAACAAGTCACATTGTCTAGTAGTTTGTCAGTTATCAGTTAGAGAATCCCATTCCTAATCAACCATGGAATCGGACCCATCTGTAATAAAGATAATAGTTATATAGACACCCCACGTCACTCTTTCAAGTATTTACGTAAAGAGAATATTTCCACACTTCTTTCTCTTTTCCAAAAACGGTAACAGATTTTCTAAGTTTTTATAGAACGTGTCTTACCTTCGATGGGCGTTTTTCTCCCGACGCTTTCGAGCAACGCTTGTTCTCTCCTTTGCACAAAGAATGCGTCTTCCACAAGTACACTGAACCAGTAGGCCTGTAATACGCGTACAAACGAATGCACATGCCTCGCAAACGGGAACGACCTCTGAGACAAGTTGCTTGTCAGCAAATACCCTTCTCTCCCATGTGAACTTTGTAGTTGTCTCTAGGCGAGCAGAGCTATGTGACTTTATTATTATATAAAACACTTTAAAACATATTATTAGCCACTTCCCCCTCTTTCACCTCTCTCTCTCTCTCTCTTTATATATATATATATATATATATATATATATATATATATATATATATATATATATATATATATATATATATATATATATATATATATATATATATATATATATATTATATATATATAGATATACTATACTATATATTTATATATATATATATATATATATACTATATATATATATATATATATATATATATATATATATATATTTGAAGACTATATCTTTTTAATGTTAATGTATTAAAGTAGGCACTGATAATAATGTTTATGAAGGCTTCCGGAAACTTTAATTTTTTTTTATTTATTTTTATTCATTTATTTATTTTTTATTTTTTACAAATGTTCATTGTGATGATCTAACGAAGACAAAGTTCCTTGCGGCTCCCCTAGGCAATGTCTGTGCCACCACAGGGTCCCACTGACTGAGTCTAGGCTCATTGTTTTGTTCGTTGGATCAAATGACGCATAGAACACGACATCGGTCACTGTTTAGGAAGAAAGTGAGCTTCTTGGAGCCACAGATAAGCAACGAGATTTTGGGATTCTCGAGGATGGGTGGCACGACGGTCTCGGTAGCCTATATAGTTGTCCACGAAAGCAGTATTCTTCGAGCCCATTCATGTACATCTGCAATATTTGAATCCTTTGCCGCCCTTAACATGGTTTTGGAGTTCGATGTGTGGAGGCTTACTCCTAGAGAAAACAGAGCTGTCCAGTCTTACGCGTTTGAAGTTATTTCTGTAGCTCTTGTCCTACAGTGCTACTGACATCCATCACTATTACGACGAACTTAATCACCTCAGCAGTCGGCAAATGGTTCCAAAATTTCAGGCAAGATTATACATTGTTTATAGACATATTCTTTGGAAATGTCTAGAACGCCTTAAGACTACGGCGATTTGCCAGCGACTATTTTTATACTTTTTTATACTTTATTTTTTGGTTCCTTGTTGGACGAGTCGGTTAAATGCTCGAAAATTAATTTCTGGATGTGGTTCGGATCCCACAATAAGCTGTAGGTTCCGTTGGTAAATAACCAGTTGGTTCCTAGCCACGTAAAATCATCTAATCCTTCGGGCCAGCCCTTGGAGAGCTGTTAATAAGGTCAGTGGTCTGGTAAAACTAAGATATACTTTTGTTCTACCTCTTTTTAGAAAACTGGGGCGCTATCCATTGTCCTCGCAGGAAGGATTCTTGCTCTACGTTACTCTTGCTCTACGGTACTCTTGCTCTACGTTACTCTTGCTCTATGGTACTCATAGCAAGGTATATAGAATAAAGGACCATTCTATATACCTAGCTCCGTACCTTCGCACAACTTTTTCTAGGGCTGCGAAGATAGAGTCAGGCTTACTGAGAAGTCGAGACATCAGGAAAAAGTTCGGGGAACTGCGTTACCCGTCAAGCTGTATTTACTGTTATTGCTATATAAATATTTCCAACTTCGAGTCTCGTTCCCTTTCTTGAACCCTGTCCTGATAACGATAATCTTCTCCGTCTTCTGGTCTTATATGAGGTCATTAAGCTTGAGCTAGAATGGTTTGTATTGTACTCAATTAAAATGCAGATATGACCGTCAATTGGGTATTCAAACTGAATTCAACTGCATAGATACTTTTCATATTAGTCTCTCTTTTTTTATGATGTCGGTTGTTAACAGCATATTATAAAATATATTTTCCAGCTTGACGCGTTCCCGGTTCCTGCTGAATATTTCAATATTCCACTTCAGCTGATTTTCAAAATGCGTTTCGCCAGTTTTCGCCTGAACAACAAAGCCACTTCTGATGTATTATGACTTAACGATTCGACGATCAAATAAAGTATACCGACGTCAATTCGAATGTGACAGAAATTTGACCTCCAACAGACGCCCAATCTCTCAAGACCTCGAAGTAGTCAGTCACTGCTACTTTTTCGCTGGGAAACTTTCGCTGGCAATTCAATCGTTGTAAGACGCGTGGGACCTCAGACTTCAAAATTCGAAGAAAAGGTCTTTGCATATGATTCTTTTTAAAAGCCTGATTCCTGACAGCGGTGTAATTTTTGTGTGTGCGTTTTGGGAGTACCAGAAAATTAAGTTTTTCAAGATGGTAGTCACGTCAATAAAATTACTCACGACGTTAAATATGTTTTTAGTAGAACAAGTTTCACTTCCTATAAAATGCTTATCAAGACAATAATATTCGAACATTTTTCTGATACATAGAGCAAAATATACCTGATTCTGCGTCTCATAACGCCTTCGGTATTAGGATAAAACTCTTTTGTCACCGTGTTAAAAGACTTTATATTTTCCATTGACGACAGTTGGAAATAGATCAGTAGAAAGACAGACAGACAGATAGGTGCATCTTTCTTTGTAATTGGTTGGCGAAATATAACATACTAAAATTATCTTTCTACAGTGTCATTTACGAAACAAAAAGAAATCTAATAAATGAAGGTTCATATTGAAGGTACGAAATAGAGACATGCGAATATAATCTGAATAAAACCCATTTAAAAAATGGGAACACTGCCAGACGGCGGCGCGTTCAGGAAGACTACATCGTCGGTAATTCCGAGATAAAAGTGGACAAAAAAATGAGGGGGGACGTAATTTCCATAGCGATTCCACCTTTATCTCTATCGATCGGGGAGCTCGGGCTCTAAATCAGCGAGTTTATCGCTAAGCCGTTGAATTTATAGAACTTGGAGGAACTAAGCGTGGGAATGTATATATACATTCGCTCTATTCTCGGTCTCTGTCGACAGAGTTATTGTCTCTGATGTTCCAATAACCGTTTCATTGGTTATTTGCGACCAACTACAAAATTCCTAAGGGAAACGGGAGCCCACAACTTGGATGTGCCCTTATCTGCTGACGTATGCGTGACTATGATCCAAGAATATATATACAGAAGGAGTCTCTCAAGAGAGAAACTCCCGAAGTAAAATATGGAGGTAATGAATTTTGGTTTGAACAAAATGGCTTCTGTTAGGAAAAACTGATATATCTATTACGTTAACCCACATCACATAAACAATGATGATAATGAATAGGGTAAAAGTAGAAACGCTAAAAAATGCAAAAACTAGGGAAAAATACAAGCAATCATGAAAACATTGGATAATTGTCACAAGAATAAACAGGGACAATCATTCATTGCAGCCATTCAACAATCTAGGATATCAGTTAAATAAATATGTCGAACATTTAGGAGGGGTAATATAAATAAATAAGTAAATATATATATATATATATATATATATATATATATATATATATATATATATATATATATATATATATATATATTTTACCGAGGTTCTAACCTCGTACACTCTCAAAAGAAAAAAAAATATGTTGGTAGCAATGACATAGCAGAAAGGCAACTGAGGTGAGATTCTAACTCTCTCTCTCTCTCTCTCTCTCTCTCTCTCTCTCTCTCTCTTCTCTCTCTCTCAATGAATAAAAACCGATCTCACATAATTACCTAAGGTAATACATTTATTCAAGGACAAAAGGATTAACTAAATAAATCAGGTTCTTAACAAAAGTTTGACTGAATAAATAAAACTGAATAAGTAAAACTTCAAAATCCAAATAATTCATTACCGTTATCCCAATAGTCATGGGGATCGAACTAATCCCGTCCACCTCTTGCTCTACAATAACTAACATTAGTTCAGTCATAAAACGGGTAACTACAAAAGTCATAGTCTCCCCCCCCAAACCCCCCACCCCCCGCCATCATAACCACGGAACTATCTGTTAAGGTTCCAGATAAGTTCCCTCCGCCAGATCTTCTCTGTTCACCTAATTTTGTAAATTTTGTAAATTTCTCTCTTTATGGAAAAAGAATTTCCTTTGCCACTCAAAACTGAAAGCAAAAAATACATACACGCCCCTTCAGTTACACTGAGGGACTCAAGGAATAGCTATCATTTTCCAATGTGGATAAAAAAAAAGTACAAAAATCCTTGAAAAGCTAAGCTTCGTAACACATCCAACCCATACTCCCACTGAGACACTTTGAAGGTTAATAATGTGTGTTTACTCATGGAGAAAATGTGCGGACGGACAGAAAAAGTCGACACAATAGTTTTCTTTTCAGAAAACTAAAACTGAAACTAAAATAATTATCAACAACAAAATCAGAAAGCTTTGAAATATCATAAATTTTTTGTTTTTTAAATGACGTGACTGTATGTCTATTCAAATGTAGCTAACCTTGCAAGCAGTGTTAGTAGGTAAAAAAAAAAAAACCTTTTGGAAAAAAAACTCCCTATCCAACTTGTGATGTTCAGTAAAAATACAATTCAACATTATTATTTTAACCCTTGCGTAACTAACTACCATTAAAAGAAAAAAGAAAAAATCTAAGTCATTTACTCTAATTCTTTAATTATTTGCAGAAAAGTTTTTGTTTTTTTGTGATCATTACTAGTTTAATTGACAATGGGTTCTTTCGGGATCCACAAATTACATGGAGATTTTCTCCATTATGAAATCGGTAACGGTTTTCTCACAAAGTCTTTCTTACTCTATTGTGTTATTGTGATCCGTTTTATATACGATAGTTTAAACAATAATTCTAGTCCCCACTCCTCCACCCCCTCCCGCCCCCCATCTCTCTCTCTCTCTCTCTCTCTCTCTCTCTCTCTCTTATAAAATACTCAGGAACAACGTAGATTTCGATCCTACTACTTTCTCTGAATAATAATAATAATAATAATAATAATAATAATAATAATAATAATAATAATAATAATAATAGCATTCGGCTAAAAAAAGATAAAAGGTCACAGTCATCCCGAACAACAACGTTCAATATCATATACTCCACCAAAGCCACTTAACTTGGGCTAAAGGGACGAGGTCATGCTCGCTGGTGCATCCAATAATAGACCTGATGGAACCGAGCCGAACGTAATACGGTTTGGCGCGAATTTTTATGGCAACCAGAGAGCCATGTTTGGACCGTGAAGGTTAAACATGGTATAATAGATTTAATGGACGATTGCCGTCATAAAGGCTTTCAATAGGGATAAGAGACGAAAAACAGAAAAATATAACCTGTTAATGAAGTATTCTTACAAAGTATAGGTTGTAAAGAGGTCTCAAAATAAATAGATCTGAAATGGAAAGTGTTCCTCAAAGTGTAGGTAATATAGAGGTCACAAAATAGATATATGTGAAATGGAAAGTATTCCTCAAAGTATAGGTTGTACAGAGGTCACAAAAGAAAATATGTCTGAAATTGAAAGTATTCTTCAAAGTATAGGTTGTAAAGAGGTCACAAAATAAATATATCTGAATTTTCACCATATTCTGGACATCGGTGTATGACTATACTGAAAAATACATGAACTCAAGTTTTGCTATGCCTTATCAATACTGTCATTCTAAGCTTGATGAACACATGTTTTCCTAAGCTCCATGAACACTGGTATTCAGAACTCCATGAACACCTGGTATATATTAAATAATAAAGTATAAAATTCACTAATAAGGTTATAAAACGTCACGGATTTACGGTCGTTAAACTACTATCAGTATTCAGTTCGGCTATGCATCTATCG
Organism: Macrobrachium nipponense; assembly: GCF_015104395.2. Classification (NCBI taxonomy): domain Eukaryota; kingdom Metazoa; phylum Arthropoda; class Malacostraca; order Decapoda; family Palaemonidae; genus Macrobrachium; species Macrobrachium nipponense. Next base: position 17,330,865 of record NC_061107.1, on the reverse strand, counting down.
TTAAAATGATCTCGTTCAATAAGAACAGATATTTCATGAAATCTAGGAATTTGTCGTTTTTATGGAGCGCTTTTGAGATGATATGTCAGTATCCATACCTGTAACGGAAATAAAGTTTGTGGTTTGAAAGAGAAAAATATATATGTAAAGATATATATATTTTTACGTTTGAATCCCGGCCTTAAGGGCCCAAATACGTAAAGGAAAATATTTGAGGGAAAATGCAGAATAAATTACTTGAAACCTACCTTAGAAGGATTTATTGTGTTAATTTACTCTAGAAGTCGCCAGAAAACTCAGCTAATTACTTTACACACATTTATTTACAAGAGGCCGTTTAAGGCCTGGAGAAGGAGTAAATGCAGCTTGTCCGCACGGGAGGAACAATATATCTCTCACAAGGGTATGATAGCTGGCTAAAATGAGATTCATGAAAAGCTGGTTTTCAAAAATTATACATATATCTTGCGGTAATGCAGCACTTGCGGGTGCGAAGACTTGGACACGTGTCTCAGGAAATCTGGAAGAAATCCCAGATTAGACACAAAATAATTAAAGAGTTCTTGCACAAGTTACAGTTACTCACTTTGTCTAACACACTGTGGAGTAACTCTTAGTGTTAAATGAAATATTCAATGACTTCATTTGTCTGGGACGATCACAAAAGGGAGGCATGCGGCCATGAGGCAGTGAAGTGAAAATGAACAAAGGAAATGTTCATTTGAGAATTATTGGAGTTTGAATTTTGAAAATGGGGAGTAGTTACCACATAGGAGGTAAAGAACTGGCAATATGACTGATTCACAAGACGTACCTAGGTGCCATAGTAAGCGGGCCTTGGTAGAATGCGGCGTCGGCTTTGTCTCAGGCCTGGGCGCACCAGTAACACCTTGGTAGGCCTAATAGAAGGCAGCTGGCTGGGGACATCCGTCTGAGGTCACGGCTTGGAGCTGACTGAGAGCGACTGCATGGGTTAAGCATGGGTGTTTGGGGGTTAGCTTATCCCCCTTTCCGGCGGGCATTCCTGGAAACAGAGCATATCAGCCAGCAGAAGTTCACAGGAATAAAAGATCTTAGGAGTAGGCCTATGAAGTACCTAGCTACCTACACCCTCCCTTTTGGGATACATCCCTAAGGCTGACAAGAGTCTTTATTTCCCCTTCCCGCAACTACGGCTGGCCTGCTTTGGGTTCCCGCCTAAAATCAGCTGATATTAGGGTAAATGGCTGCTTTTCTAGCAATCAAAATATTTAACTAAATGCTGGGTAGACGAGGAGATCAATAAATGTAACAGCTCCCCCGGTTAAGAAGGCATTCACTCCCTTTCGGGCGTGAAGGCCTTGGCTAAATAAGTTGATCGTCTCGACTACCCAGTTCTCCTACTCTAACTGAGGTTTTTAGAGCAGCGATACGGCTAACTACAGTGGCCTACCTAACTTATAGGTGGAGATGCTAAGTTTATGAACTCTGAATTAATGTAGTCTAGCCTAAGTGAGAACTACTGATCGTCTGTGACGACAGTCTACTCTACCCCTATGTAAGGTTACTTGAAAATTTTACTTGCTACTACCCTAATGCCCTGGTACTAAATTATTAGCCTAACATACTCATTACAGTTAAGTAGAGACGCAATCATTTCAGTGTGCGGTACGCACAGCAGTGGTTTATCGAACCTGAATTGTTAAAGTATGTAAGGTGAGGTAATGATGTATGAGGATGATTAGCAGTTAGTTGTGTACCAGGATGGAAATGGAATGAGGTAATTATGATATTTAAGTGAGGGTTAGTGATACAAGTTCTAGGGGGTTAATACTGGCAGAGATCAGGCTGGCAGGATCACTCTGCAAATGAATGTGACACTGTACTTCGGGCACAGGTGTCAAGGAGAGCATGTGGCTCTTTGGTAAGCTTGTTAATTTGCTACGTCCCTTCCTCTTCTTCTTCTTATTCCTCCAGGGCCTGGCTACACCAGTCCCAGGAGTTGACGGAGGCACCGACTCTGGGGTAAGGCCAGAAACGTCGTCAGGAGCAGGGGCAGTGGTAGCCTGAGAGATTTAAGGAGAACACACCCTACTTCGGTATCTGCAGCAACCTACTGCAGGGGAGGCCCTCACTTCGGCTGCTGCGACAGCCGTCGTAAGGGTAAGACTCCAGGCTGACTCCTGGTCGGGCAGTTCCTGGTCGTCCATAGGAGGTGCGAAGGTAAGGTCTGCCGGAGGTTCATCCTCGGACAACAGAGGTGAGGGTGAAGAAGAATCATGGACTTGAAATTGGCCATGGACTGCGGTATGCTCCATGCCTGTTGGAGGATCTCCTGTAGGAGGATCCTTGATAAGGTTTGGCGCCGGCCCTAGCTCGGGGCCAGGCGCAGAGGTCAAGGTTTGTGGTGGCTCTACGTCCAAGGTGGACGAGCTTGGGCACTGCTCAGTGCTGCCAAGTGGCACTGGCAGAGAGTTGAGGTAGATTGGACCTGTGACGGTAACGGGGGTGCAATACCTCTCAGCAGGCCCTTGGCAATGGGAGACAGAGGCTCCTGTCTCTCGGGGGGGGAAGGCTAAGCCTTGTAGAACATGGACAGGGTCCGCTGCACATAGCTTGCTAGGGCACCTTGGCCAATTCGTGGAGTGCCCTATTACGATACAGGTTTTGCAACGGAACTGTGACTGATCAATCTCCCTCCTTGGTAGAGGGGAAGACTGTTGGTGGCTGTACTTCCCGGAGGAAGTAGGTCTTGGATGGCTCCTTGCTTTGGAGTGATTTGTCGTGGGGCTAGGACCCCTAGGCTTTTTGAACTGTGAGGGAGACTCCTCCTAGGAGGAGGTTGTAAAATTCTGGAATGTAACTTGCAACTGCAAGGGTACAAACTTTGGAGAAGTGAGGTCTGGGTGACTCTCAATTGTACGGTCGGAAGGATCAGCTTGATATGGTTGATGCCTTCAATGGTGTTGAGTTGACATCTGTCAATGTTAGCCCCTCGGGGGATTCAATCTTCCTGTATCAGGGAGATTTGAGCGCCAGAGTCATCGTAGGCTATGACGTGGCTTGGCGGACGATTACTTTGGAGGGGTGCAACGGTTATAGGGCCCTTAGCTGGGGGTCCTAGTGAGGAAGAATTTGTAACTGCCATTGCGATGGCGGGAATATTGTGATTAGTGCACCCTCCGTAATTGCAGACATGTGACCTTGCGGCCACAGTCTCGCAGAAACTTGTTCCAGAACGTCTTCCGTGGCACTGGACGATAAGGCCGAGATGACACCACAGGTTGCGAATCTGGGAGTCACCAAGGCTGGCAGTGTGGTCTGGCAGCCGGTGAAAAGTCCTCTCTGGTAGTGATTTGACGTGGGGAGGTTAAAGAATCCTCTGTTGAATCACCCTCGGAAACAAGTTCGGGGTTAACTGGTTGGCTCACTCCCGAAATGGAGGAGGTAGGCGGTGAAATGGTAAGAGGCTGGCAGGATGCGGCAGGAATTTCTAGCTCTGGCACTGGATCAGGACCAGGCTCACAAATAGAAATGATGTCGGGTGACATTGGAGGCACTAGCCTCTGAATACGAAACTGATAATTGATTATTTGGCATGCTGCAGGGGTCCGGTGCATCTGGTAGTGGGAACTGCGTCCAGGGGAGATACGGCTTCAGGAGATCTCGGCCCAATATCACCTGATAAACGTCATGAAATTTATCAACCACGCCCAGGCGGCACAATGTGGTTTCCCTGGTCTCCTGGTCCCATAAGGGCATTTGCACCTTCAGAAGGATTGAAGGAACAGAATAGAGGTTGCCATCTATCCATTCAAACTGAATGGCTTCATTCTTCTGGATTTTGGCTGGGGAAGACATTTCTCTTAGGCTGCAGCAGAGGCTCGGATATGGTTAGAAATAATGGTGGCCAGGAATAGTACTGGATGGAATGGGAGTGCCTACTTGGTAACGTGGCACTCATTTGGAAATGGGTTCTGCAATTGTGGTAATGAAAAGTCTGAAAAGACTGGGTGCTCTGTGGCACTGGGGAAGTGTCCTGTAAGTTGGTGGCACTTCTGGAATGGCACCTTCTAATGAGGTGAGAAAATCAAATGGAGTGTGCGGTGTACGTCACACTTAAGGGCGTTCCTAACTTGGGAGACCGCTGGAAAATGGGCAAACCTGTAGGTCCAATACAGTGCACGGCACTTATGGAGGCGTTCCTTGATGTAGTGATCCTAAATGGTGGATACACTAATGAAATAGGCGTTCCGTAATGACGGACACACAGTTGAATAGCTATGTACAGGTGCAGCAGCACTATGAGGAGGCGTTCCTTTTTGACAGCATTAGGGCTGGTATGCGGCACTTCGAAGGCGTTCCCTTGTTGAGTGTTCCAAAGGATCACTGATCCTTGGTACTATGGACACACTAATGAATTGGGCGTTCTGTAAGGATGGACACGCAGGTAAAGAGCTACCTGTACGTCTGTACAGGTGCACGGCACTTAAAGGAGGCGTTCCATGATTGCACTGGTAGCGTGCTGGTGTGTCCTGTTGGACGACACTAAATGCAGTATACTCAAATATACTGAAGAGAAATGGCACTCTGTTCGTGGCAGAGTGTAATGGTGGAGGAGAGAAGGTAAAAGGTGGGAGTACTTCAGCAGCCAGTCGATGGACAGTGCCGCGAACTTAGTGGCACATAAAATGGTAAGACCTGACGCGCACTGGTGGTGGCCAGTCCTAGACTGGTAACGACTTCCTTAATGGAAGTAATGAGGTTGCGGTAGCACACTGTGCGGTTTGTGCTTGCGGTATACGCAAGTCTTTTGGGATAAAGAAATGGAATAGACCACTCAGGCAACGACAGGTAATGGTAATTTTGGAAATGCTCAGTCCTTGGCTGAAGTACTCGGTAAATGACAAAATGCTTGCAAACTGCATGTTACATGCGTATAAGTAATAGACATAGTACTCTTGGCTTTTGGAATAATAGGTTTTCTCTCTCTCTCTGAGAGGGCGAAATTGATATATGACAAAACTCCTTGTATTGTTTATTTGAAAACTACTAATAATGTTAGTTTAATATGATGCAACTTGCTTTAAATGATCTTACGTTAAAGTTTTGGAAGAATTGTGTTTGAATAAGTTTTAGGAAAACAGAATGCGCTAGTGAGGAACAATGTTTACGTTACTGTAAAGAGTTACGTTTTCATATGAAATTTACAACGCCGCGTTTTGCGTTAACAATTCTTTTAATGTAATCTACTTTTAAGATTTACGTTAACTTTACGTAAGTTTCCTAGGTCCATGTGACAAGTGAAAATGACGGTAAGGATTTTAAGATGAAAACGTTAGCAAACATTTGTAAATGGAAAAGGTTACATTAAGTCCGAAGTGAAATGAAACTTTCGCCCAGCGAGTCGGGAGAGTGATGCGAGGTGAAACGTGTGGTGAGGCTAGCAGAGCGGGCTACTACCCGCAATGTGAATCAGCTGATTTTCTGTAAACGCGAAAGCGATTTGCAACACGAAATTCTAATTTCTTATTCAAAGCAAAGCAGCATTAAATTTTCTGGCAGAATGATCGATGCTAGTACGGCGATTGATATAGTATTTTTACGATAAAACTTCAAGACTTGCGTTACTTGCTTAAATCGTTGAGATAATGCTTAAAGGGATGAATGCTTTGCTTTGTGAGAACGAGGTTGGCTGGCAGGCCTGAGAGAGCGCATGCACCAAGCTGAGAGCTGGCAGGCTAAGCGGTTACCAGCACTTGGAATGAAAACTAAGTAAAAACGAATTCCCCTAACATATCACAGACAAAAGAATTGTACACTTCTTTTGCCGTAACTATTAGTAGAACACTCCTAACTAGCTAGGCTTGCTAAAACATGCAATAAACCCTGGCAAAGCACTTCCTAGTTTGAACTAGTACTTTCTGGCATCTATCTTACCCGCACAATACAAAATAACAGAATTTGCCCGGCGCTCTGGCCGTTACAATAATAATATTTCTACTTAACACTCTTTTAAACCACTTCTAAAATAATTCCTTAATGTACCTGAAGCTAACATTGGTTATAAATTACATATTATATGAATGATTTGCCTTACTGTGAGGTCGTGTGTGTCTCCCGCTGCAAGTGTGCTTTTGATTTACGCTTTGTAAAATCATTTACAGTTTTACGTTGTACAAGGGATAACACAATTAGAAGCTTTTTAAAGCAAGGTAGGTTCGAATCCATGGCGAGATGCGCCATTTTTACGTTTGAATCCCGGCCTTAAGGGCCCAAATACGTAAAGGAAAATATTTGAGGGAAAATGCAGAATAAATTACTTGAAACCTACCTTAAAAGGATTTATTGTGTTAATTTACTCTAGAGGAGGTTGCCAGAAAACTCAGCTAATTACTTTACACATATCTATTTACAAGAGACCGTTTAATGGCCTGGAGAAGGAGTAAATGCAGCTTGTCCGCACGGAGGAACAATATTATCTCTCACAAGGGTATGATAACTAGCTAAAATGAGATTCATGTAAAAGCTGGTTTGAAAATTATTCATATTATCTTGCGGTAATGCAGCACTTGCAGGTGCGAAGACTTGGACAATGTAGGGCTCAGGAAATCTGGAAGAAATCCCAGATTTGACACAAAATAATTAAAGAGTTCCTTGCACAAGTTACAGTTACTCACTTTGTCTAACACACTGTGGAGTAAACTCTTAGTGTTAAATGAAATATTCAATGACTTCATTTGTCTGAGGACGATCACAAAAGGGAGGCATGCGGCCATGAGGCAGTGAAATGAACAAAGGAATGTTCATTTGAGAATTAGGAGTTTGAATTTGAAAATGGGGAGTAGTTACCACTAGGAGGTAAAGAACTGGCAATATGACTGATCACAAGACGTACCTTGGTGCCATAGTAAGGCGGGCCTTGGTAGAATGCGGTGTCGGCTTTGTCCCAGGCCTGGGCGCACCAGTAACGCCTTGTAGGCCTAATAGAAGGCTGCTGGCTGGGGACATCCGTCCGAGGTCACGGCTTGGAGCTGACTGAGAGCGACTGCATGGGTTAAGCATGGTGGTGGGGGTCAGCTTATACCCTTTCCGGTGGCATTCCTGGATACAGAGCATATCGCCAGCGAAAAGATCTTAGGAGTAGGCCTATGAAGTACCTAACTACCTACACCCTCCCTTTTGGGATATGTCCCTAAGGCTGACAAGAGTCTTTTTTATTTCCCCCTTCCCGCAACTACGGCTGGCCTGCTTTGGGTTCCTGCCTAAAATCAGCTGATATTAGGGTAAATAACTGTTTTTCTAGCAATCAATATATTTAACTAAATGCTGGGTAGACGAGCAGATCAATAAAATGTAACAATAATATATATATATATATATATATATATATATATATATATATATATATATATATAATATATATATAATATATTTATATATATATATATATATATATATATATATATATATATATATATATATATATATATATATATATATATATATATATATATATATATATAGATATATATATATAGTATAATATATATATATATATATATATATATATATATATATACATATATATATGTATATATATAATAGTACTATACATAAATATATATATATATTATATAACCTTGATTGTTATACCGCCATCTATATCTCAAGGAATTTACGAAAGTGAAGAGAAAATCTACGAAGAATTTCCCGAAGGCAATGACTTCGGTAAGACAGCTCTCGCATGAACCCTAGTAATTATTCTTAATGGTTTTTACTGCAGTCATGAAGATTCCCAGAACTGGTAACTAGGCAATCAGGCAATATAAGGAATTACTAATGAGGGCAAACGGTTCAGTCAATGACTTCCATCCTGGCATCCTTCCGATGCTCTTTAAAAGTCTTTTAGCCTTTTTTAGAATTAGTTTTAGAAATTGTATATTTTAAAGGCGCCATTTTCTTTGATTTTATATTAAAAGTGAAATTACCAGTATACTGTTGTTTTCGACTTTGTAATTAATTTTGTGGCCATTGTATATTTGCATTTTTTTTCGGTAATTTTTATATTCATGTGATTACTGCATAAAAGTTCATTTTCCACCGTATTTTGGTTTTCAATTGAACCTATATGAAATTTTATCCTTCCTTCCATTTAGGAATCGACCTATGTTGCAAGTTCCCACGATGATTTCAAAGGATTAAACCTAGCAGAAATTCCCGAAATCCACCTCCGAGAAAAGTATATCCACTCAATAATAAATTGCAAATAATTCACCTCAAAAAACAATTCAATTTCCTTAGTGACGGATCAGATTCTTCAACTTTTTAGGAGATGACTTTGGAATTCACTTGGCAGGACAAGATAGACTTTTGGTAGATTCAATTGTTCCCTTTCTTCAGACGCACTTTATTTAACCTTACCTACAGAAATTCCTGTGAGAAAGAGTTACAAAATTATTCTTACTAACTTCTTCAAGACAAGATGAAACCTAATTCACATTAAAAAAATGGCACCTAACATTACAAACAGCGCAGAGAGCACTATTCAAAAATGGCGAAAAATGAGGCTTTTTACCATTGTGATCGTTGGACACATCAATCAACAGTCATGTCAATGTTTGGAGAACTTCACCGCGCATGCGCAGGATTTGGGATTCAGTAACAAACACACGAGAGGAAAGAGGAACATAAATAATAACTAAACGAGCTGAATATAAATGTGAGTTCTTGCGACACCTGTTGTTTAGTAAACGTTTTGTTTCATCTACATCTGGTAAATTTTTCCAAGACGGGCATAAAATAAAACTGCATTTTACAAAGCTCGTAATATCGTCATTTATGTTTCACCATTTATTCTCACCATAGATCTAAAAGCAATTCTAATGCCAGTACACACACGATCCATAAATATACAACCGCACACACGCGCCCATGTTTATGCATATATATATATATATATATATATATATATATATATATATATATATATATATATATATATATAATATATATATATATATATATACACCTTTTCATGTAGTCAAGGCTTATTCATTAAGACACCCAAGCTACTGTCATCTACTCTATTCGCTCTCATTTAAATTTCATAGGACGAGTCATCACTTTTTCACCAACACTTAGCTAGGACTTGCAATTTTTCTTTTTAAATCCTCCGCCTATGACAACATAAGAACTGAAATTCAGGCTACTACTTTCCATCATACGTTCCGGGTCCCTTGTCTGATCTGGAAAGAAATGAAACTTTTGTAATTTTATTTATATATCTATATATATATATATATATATATATATATATATATATATATATATATATATATATATATATATATATATATAATATGTAGGAGTTTCACCAGGGATTCTCTTGCATTTCATGACAAATTATCATTATTAAAATATATCTGATCAGCAGCCTTTGCTCATACTCTCTCTCTCTCTCTCTCTCTCCTCTCTCTCTCTCTCTCTCTCTTCTCTCTCTCTCTCTATATATATATATATATATATATATATATATATATATAATATATATATATATATATAAATGTCTCGAAGGAAATTGAACCAGTCGAGTGGAACTAGGTCTGTCGACTTACTGTCCTTTACTTGAAGCTAACTACCTAAGTAAAGGACAGTAAATCAAAAGGCCTAGCTACACGCCGATGTTTCCCTTACCATCGTAGTAGTTGCCTTTATTTACATTATTCATCATGTTTCCTATTTTCGTGATCCAGTTATACACACACACACATACCGCACATATGTAAATATATAGTATGTATGTGCCATTCCTGCAATTATTTGCATTCTACTTGTTTTTGAATCGCCCGAATTTCACGATCTTGTTTTATAGCTCTTGTTTGCCATGGGTCCTAAAACCCCCTTTATTTAAGAGCCGAATTATACTTCTCTTCTGCAGATAAATTTGGCATAGAATTCTACTACTTGGGTCAAACTTACTACCTGAGTCCAAACCTCAAATTCAGATGGACACAGAGTAACGACATTAAAATCATTGAAACTCAAGTGATATTAAGGGTAACACAACTCTGTTCATTTAAAAGTTAAATGATGACAAAACACAAACGAAAATGCTATAGAAATAAAATATCATAGCCATCGATTCCAGGTTCGTTGTATGACTGCGTCAACTATTGGGCTAACAGAAATTCACTCTCTTTGCGCTTTGGTAAAAGGGAAAAGAATAAAATGACATTTTTATTGGAGAACCTGATATGCAAACTGGGAACATTTGAGGGAAATAAGAGAAGGTAGATACGAAGGGGGTCGGGGTGGGGGTGCGGCGGGGGACGGGAAGTGTAGGAAAGCAAAATTAAATTTTAAGAAGGAAATTTATTTTTGACTCAATTTGACGGATGATCTTGAAATACCCGTCAGCTCTGTAATACTGATAGTTTGGATCGATTGTGTGTTTGGGTTTGGGGTTGGGGGGGGGTGGGGGGTGGGGGGGCGTGTGGTTAGTTAGGTGGGTAAGTATTCGGGTGCATGTCGGTAAGTGCGTATATTATTCATTAAGGTTTTAAATTCAGTAAAGAAACTAAATATTTGGGCAACAATTGTTTGAAAATCTTTAACTTAAGAAAATGATGGTCACTTCAGAAAATAACAACAAATGACATTAAAGCATTCCTGTTAATATTTTTGGAAGATTGGACTTTGAACATGCGGGTCAATTTGTTAAATAAGAAAAAGTAGGGCGTCGATAATATTTACAACTAACATAGCTTTAACTGATGAAACTGAAACGTAGACTTGAGAGAATTATTTGTTTTTTTAGGAAATGAGCAGAGTTTATAGCAACATTTAACAAAGATAAAGTTAAAAGTTAAATGGGAAGCAAGGTGATGGAGAGAGAGAGAAAAATAGAATAATGGATTAAATAATGCAAAAAGGTTGCTCTTTCTCAGCAGATGATGTATAAAGAATCAGTTTAACCATTAACACTGAAGCATAGATGTATACAGATTGTGATGCCGATTCGCCTTCATGATTATGAAGTGTGGCTATTACGGTGCAGAGAGAGAGAGAGAGAGATGAGAGAGAGAGAGAGCGAGAGAGAGAGAGAGGAGAGAGAGAGAGAGAGGTCTGAACGTTATTACGGTGAAGTGTTTGTGCTGTGTAAGCAAAAAGGCAATCAGTGATGGAAATATATCACAAAATATATATCACAAGGAGAGTGAGCTACGTCACATGGAGAGAGTGAAGGGTTAAAAAGTATTCTTTAAGGGAATAAATACTAAGGGATATTAGTGAGTAAAAGGATCTTAGAATATAAAGACTTGGATTAATGGAATTTCGCCTAAAAAGCCAAGCACTGGGTTGCAATTAAGTCAATTCAGCCATAAAAAATATTACAAGGAGAGAGTTTGAGTGGTTGGACAGCAAGAGAGAGAGAGAGAGAGAGAGGCAGAGAGGAGAGAGACAGAGAGACAGAACGAAAGAGAGCAGACAGAGAGACAGAAAATAGAGAGAGAGAGAGAGAGAGAGAGCGGAGAGAGAGAGAAGAATGAGAGGAGAGAGAGAGGCCTATAAAATAAATGAGATGAAACAAAAAATAATCCCACGGCGAATTCTTTTTATCAAATAAGAACAAACGACTACATTGAAGAGAAATAAAGAATATAAAGAAGGTTAGGATAAGTGAAGTGACATATCAAGGGTAACTGGGAAGGTTATAGGTCATTTGGAAAGAATAGGTGACGAAAGGCTTAGAAAAAGGGTTTTGTAATTCAAGATCGTTCGAGGAGGATGCAAAGGAATAACCAGAAACCTCTGGGGAAACAGGAGCGATAAATTGCACACAACATAAAGGTGAAATGAACAATATGAGGAATGAATTTGGCTGTGCTGTTGTAGAAGCTAGTTAATTTTTACATTATTTTTACATGAAATAAAACCCACATAGATTTGCAAGTTTTCTAAGAAGGGTTTAACTGCAGTAACCATTGTCGTATATTTTCTTGAAACCATCAGTTTTGTTTTATTAAAAAAAAAAAAATCTTAACGATGAAAAATATACGCATATCTCACTAGAAGAAAGGCATTGAAAATCTTACAGAGAATATTTTGTTTCATAGTTCAAATATTCAGTGCATGTAAAATGGTCCTGAGCTATTTTCTTTGCTGGTTGAAATAAACTTAAATAAACTTGGTAGAATCGATTCTTTCATTGACTTTTTAAAACATTTCTACGAGACACTAAAATAAAGAATGTAAAGCCATGGAATTAAAAAAAATTCACATATCTTGCGATTGGAGTGTAGGGGAAAAGGAGATAAAACCAAGATAAAATATAAAGATCTGCAATATCAGTGACGATGACACTCTCACCTGTCCATTGGAGTCTAATAATATAAAAAGAGATTATCAAATAAAATAAAATTACGTCGAAGCTAATATCAGTCAGGATGCAGCGATTACATCTCGTTTACGACGAATCTCGTCGTCGATCATAAACATTAAGAGCATTGATGAGGCGTTTTCATTAAAGCAATGTATAATCACCGTAACAAGAACCTGATATCTGGAAATAATACTTCTGACAGCAGCTGCGTCACACGTATTACATGCATTAGTTTATATTACTGTTTCTCCTTCCAAACTCATTTCGAAATGAATGTATCAGCGCTATTAGTTTCACAATACGAATGACGCTAATTTGCTAGTTATGAATATCCATAGTGGCACTCTTTATTGAAAATGATGATGGTAGAGTGATGAATCTGTGACCTGTTTGGTGACGAAACAAAGAAGAGAATCAGTATCGTTTGACAATATAATAACGTAACTCAACAGGAGATTCGTGGTGTATTTTTCTGAATGATGGATTGTGTGTTGAAGACTTTTCTCCATTTGTTCGTAAGAGTTTATTTTTTTATCCCTGATATCTTCGCAGAACTCGAGAGGTCTACTACAAACCATACACCCCACTGTAGGAGTGTAAGGGTGTATATGTATGTATATAGGTATGTATGTGCGCGTTTTTTTTAAAGTGGCCAGTCTTACATTATCGTCAAATGCGTCTAATATCAAACCCCTTGCTCTCTGAAGTGTCTGTTGTGACGTTCTCTGGAGGTGAAATTTAGTCCCATAGGAGAGTTGTATCTCCTTCGCTATTGGTCGTCTGCTCTAAAATATTACTTAAAATCGGAAACAAGACAGAAGTCTCTGCAAAGACGTGAACGCAGAGAAAAAAAACCTTTTTAATTCATTGATTGGACGTACTTTTACAGTCAATACTTTATTTATATAAAATGGCAATTCATTTCATAAAGTCTTAGAGTTAAATCCTGTGACCTCACATGACAAATTAATGTCAACTTAACCTGCCATCATCCCCAGTAATGACACAGTGACTTCTCAGAAGAAAAAGACAACTGAATAATGTTAAATACAAAATATATTGACTAAAGAGGGCATTGCAAGTCCCTCAGTAACGTAAATGCGTCATAGGTCGTTCACCTTTCGGAATTACCTCCACAACTCTGACCATCTGTTCAACGCCCTCTCCAGGGGGACTCCTAAGGAACTCCCATTATTCATCATGGGAACCCTTCCAGCTTTTGATCATACTGGAAGCCTCGTTCAGAGTCATACATAAATCTTCATTCAAAATTCAGAGATAATCCTCTTACGAAGTTTCATCTGCCAATGAATTCAACGGGAATCAATAAAATGTGTGAAATGGAGAAAGGGAATAACGCTATGAATTCTTTGCATCAGATGGATTCAGATCTGTTGGGTCATCATTAATGTTTTATTGCTTTTGTCCCTTTTCTTGCTCTTTCCAAAACGATGCAACCACTGCTACTACTACTACTACTACTACTACTACTATTACGACAACAACAACTACTGCCACTACTACTACTGCCACTACTACACTACTACTTCAACTACTACTACCACAACATCAACAACAACAACTACTACTACTACCACTACAACGACTGTAACTACTAACACTAACTCAACAATAACACCAATAACCACTATTACTACCACAACAACAGCAACAACTACAACACAACCACTACTTACCACAACAATATCAACTACTACTACTGCTACTACAACAACTAACTACTACTACTATTATAACTACTACCACAACACACTCAACAACTACTACTACCACAACAACATCAACAACACTACTACTACTACAAAAAACAACAACAATACTGCTACTATAACAACAACTACTACTACTACTACTACTATAACATCAACAACTAAAAATACTACTACTTCAACAAGTACTTCTACTACTAGCTAGCTATTTAATTAGTATATTACTATGCATAAAAGTAATCTACATATGTCGGAGCAAAACAAACGTAGTAATATGAGAGAGAGAGAGAGAGAGAGAGAGAGAGAGAGAGAGAGAGAGAGAGAGTTAGTTACTTAATCAACTTAGTGTTATTTTACTACTACTTCAATAATATATAAACCAGACTACTTAATGGTAAATGATAAAATAGTACATGAGATATAGCGTAATATGGGTGACTGACTGACCATAGTCATAATATGAATTGGTAATATCTGGAAATTATGATTTCTCTGTCATTCGTAATACTAGACACTTTTAAGCAGGCAATTAGTTATAGTAACTTTTATGCAAATATTTTAAATACATACCTTTTCAGAAGATTGCGAATGTTATATTTTCAATCCTCTCTAATAGATAATACACAAAAAATGCAATATCTCATGGTTTATCTTTTTCATGAGTTTCAGATTTTCATTTAAAATGACACCTTGTAACAGGTGCTAGGCAACTGCTGATGATAAAAACTGTTCACTGACTTTCACACTGTCAGAAGTACATATTTCTTTCGGATGGGCTCAGTGCACGAAATTAAATAGCCGTATAATAATAAGAGTTATAATGTACAAAAAAATTCTTACACCGTTTCTTCGCAGCTGACTTCTTTAATAAAAGATGGGGATTTCGTTACTATCAAATATTTCGTGTTAAAGAAGGTCGTACTTTCAGACTCAAAGTGTGTTGAATTAGCTATCTTGTTATATATAAAAAAAAAAAAACTCATATTCAACGAGTTGGAAAAGTGTCGAGATTTGAAAACAATCTTGAAACAAACTAGAAAGGAATATGTGGAACCAACCCTGAAATAAAATTATCTAAAAAAAAAAATATAGAATACACCAAAGTTTCTTCGGCGCGATCGAGTTTTCTGTACAGTTATAATCAAGGCCACTGAACACAGATCTATCTTTCGGTGCTCTCAGTATAATGCTGCATATGCCACGGCCCCATAGGTGGCCTGTCCTGTATCGTCGCCAGACGCACGATCATGGATAACTTTAACCATAAGTAAAATAAAAGCTACTGAGGCTAGATAGCTGCAATTTCGTATGTTTGATGATTGGAGGGTGGATGATCAACATACCAATTTGCAGCCCTCTAGCCTCGGTAGTTTATAAGATCTGAGGGCGAATAGCAAAAATGCGGACGGACATACAAATAGCCACCTCAGCAATTTTTCTCTTACAGAAAACTAAAATGGCCTTCAGAAAACTAAAATGGCCTTCAAGATACCAAAAGCAAAACCAAAGCCAAGAAAAGATACAATCGTACGTTTTCAGAACTTTTAATTTTGTATGGCAAGTTGGAACGATGACCGTGACGTAAAATGCTGTACCTACCTCTCTGTTACACGCTAATAACTGAAAGCTACCTCAGGGATTTCTATATTTAAATCGTCATCAAATATTAAAAAACAAGACTAAATTTGCTACAGAAACGTCAAGGCTTTGAAAAAAAGTGGGTTCAGAAATATTCAAAATTTTGAACAATGTATAAATCTCGTGGGAAATGAAGAACTGACGTTTATTTCAAAATATATGTAGCAAGGACAAATGGAAAACATATTAAAAATATTGTAGTCTTTATTTTTTTATTTTAATTTTTTTTTTTTTTTTGTAGAGGGTCATGTAGAACTTTAGTAGAACAACTCGGAGGGAGGTATGACCTTTTGTGGAAGTTTCCAGAGGGCGAAGGATCTTTAGTCTTCAGGTGAAGTACGACTGTGGCAGTGACCAATTTTACACACACACATAGATGTGCATATATATATAAGAGATATAGGAGATAGAGAGATAATTAGATATAGAGAGAGATTATAGATAAGAATTATATATAAGTATATATAGATATATATATATATATATGATATATATATATATAATATATACATACACACACACACACACACACACATATATATATATATATATATATATATATATATATATATATATATATATATATATATATATATATATATATATATATATATATATATATATATATATATATATATATATATATATATATATATCTATATATATATATATATATATATATATGTACAGACGGCCAACGAAGAATTGGCGTAGTTTCTTAATTCATTGTTCGTTATGGAAGTATTGCCATATGCAGGTGCCAGATTATTTACTTAACAATAAATAACATTTCCTTTCAAAGGTGCTATACTTGAAATACATTAGAACTGAGTAGACTTATTCAATGTATTAAAGATAATTATTTTGCAAAGTAAGGAAAATATATACCGATGGGTCCACGATTTCTAATTTTATTCTCAACTCTAACTTCGTGACAGCATACCGAAGATTTTGATTTGAAGTTGGCTTTGCTGCCGCTCGAGTCTTGACTCAACGTATCGTACTGCACTGGGGTGTTGTCCTTTCGTCTCCTACAGCCGATAAATAATACATCAAGGCGTTAACATTCTTTGAAAACGATGTTTAATTAAACTAATTTTGTCCTTTGATCAATAAAATAATTTGCATGACATAATATTCAGTGGGCCTAAATTGGACTTCTGTTTTTCCCACATAATTTGCCTAGGTCTATTTTCAGCAGTATACTCTCTCGGATACGTAAATATTAATGAATATTTAAATCGACAATATATATATATATATATATATATATATATATATATATATATATATATATATATATATATATATATATATATATACTATATATATATATATATATATATATATAATTAATCTGCTTGATTTGACTATTCCCGTTATTCTTGTTTTATTAGCCATGTTCGCCTTTCTTCTTATCCTTTTCATAATTGCTTAACATAATTAACTCGGACCTAGCTATTCAAAGTCAAAAACCAATCATAAAAAATCAAACGAATATAATTCAGTCTTATTTTTTATCGAATTCCTTGCATATCATCCTGTTTCATTTAGACACCTTGGAAAGCTGTGGGAGTCAAAACTGACGAATACATTAAGAAAGGCTTACTTTCCTTAAAGCTTTCTTAGGTTGATTTTTTTGTAGCTATTCATTTCTTTTAAATAGAAATTAATTCAAATTGGTTTCACATGTATAGCTACTAGACCTACTACAATAAGCATATTATAAGTAGCTGAAAGGATAAGAAATATGAAAGGTGACGTTCTCGTTTAAGTCTATTTCATATGTTTTTTTTTTCTTTCAAGAAAAACCTACTGCTTTAATCAAGGGTTGCTCTTTGACGGCTACAGGGTGTAACACGAGTGTATGCACATTTTGTGGAATGAAAGATAAAGTTTCTTTGAACAGAAAATAATTTATAAACCTGCATTTTAAGGTGTCCGTTGTCGGTGCTGGGAATTTTAAAATAACCGTTATCATTAGTGGTGCTTTCACGAGGAGTTCGTAGTGAGAAGTCGGATCTAGTCGCCTGAGATGTAGAAGAGAGCGGAGGTTGCGTATAGGAGTGATGGAACGATTAGGCCGATGTTAATAAAGTATCTCCCAATAAAATGTATTCTTTAGGTTTTGAAGAAAAAAATGCATGCAGCATTGAAACCGTTTCCCTCCCTATCCGTGGTATTCACTGACCACCGATAAAAAACAAAACTAAAAGAGTAAGCCTAACTGAATCTCATCCATCAAAGATAAGTTTGCTTATTCATTAGACTTATTCATTAGACAACTACCAAAGACTTCAAGTATAGATTTAAAAATCTCTTCTCTCCATCTAAAGTTTTCATCAGACACCAGTCATAAGCAATGTCGTGACGAGGCACTAGAATTCAAAGTTCACAAATGAATGCTGCTCAGCACTTTACACTACTGTATTGTCTTGCTCTCATGTGGTGCTTCGAGGTGTTCCACCTCTAGGCCCATGTTCTAAATTTTGCCGTTCTTTAAACGAACAAATTTTCCATTCATTATGTATCTGGTTCCTTTGACGGGTTTATTAAGCTTTCTTGATATCTTTCTCCAACAGGAACTTGCACCGAATGCAGTGCAATAATTCTCTCGCTCATCGAGGGATGTTTCTTAGACCGATAAATGACACATTGACATTAGATTCCCGTGCACATGATATCAAAAGCAATAGAGTGAGGTCGCCTGGTTCACGCTGTTAATTTTTTCTTTTTGTTTTTAAATTTGATAGCATTTTGTGAGATTCCAATGTTTTCTGTAAAATTTAACAAATGGAATATTCAACTACCTTGAACTTAATATTGAAATGATAATTTAAGGACTATGTTTATGCGATACTACTAGTGATAGGTGTCTCCTATCTATTTGTTAATGTATATCTATGGTTGTGATATGACGTTTTTTATCACTTAGTTTCGTTCACGTCAATTTTGCTATATGGAAAATAGTTTTACACAATAACATAACATAATGTTCTAAAGATATCAGTGACTGTTTTTAACGTCATTACACATGATTTCTTCCATTAATGAAAAGAAAAATAAATAAATAAGGCATGAATCGTGCGTCAGGCAGGTGAACGAAAAATTATGAAACTCTGCCACGAGTTTTTTGGCCGACAGTACATTGTATACAAATATATCTATCCATCTATATAAAAACATACACACATACACACACATACATTTATGTATATATATATATATATATATATATATATATATATATATATATATATATATATATATATAAAATGTTACTTCACAGGTTTTAGTTAGGAATTAGTTCAGTGATTATGTGATATATCCGAGTTTGTTGTTTTGGCACATTATAGTTTTTTTTTTATGTTAGTTGTGTTGATTAGAAAACGATAGTTAGTATTTCTTAGAATTTTGAGGTCATTATTTGACAGATGTATGTCTGGGGTTAATTCTTCTTTAATTGACCGATGGCATGACTGACATCCTGAAACACCATAAACACCATTCCCCTAAGCCAGCAAGACGTCCTTCAGTTACTACAAGAAGTCGTGTGTTGTCGACATGCGAAAGAACCTATAAGTCTACGATTATTTACGACGCCTTTTGGACTATAATGGGCATGGTACCGGGAGACGTTTTTCTACAGCGTGTGTTTCACGAGTCTGTGCAGCTGCAGGCCAGACACACACACAAACACACACACACACACACACACACGTGCGCACGGGAGCGTCAAAAATTTAGATGAGAAAATAATGTCTCTCCAGTCAACTGTTATTATAGCTGCCAAAGACGCGCAGTTGTTAATTTATGCTAATAATTGAGTACATGAGCCGGCAAGCGTTTCTTATTGAAAATATAATAACTGTGGCTGAATGTGGACATTCGGAGGTGGTGGCGGAGCAGTATTGAGAATATAATTAAAATACCATTGTGAATATGGTTCGTTATCTTTGAATTGTCTTTATTTTTTTTTTGATAAGCGGTTGTGATGAGTATGACATTCTTTGAAACGTAGATGTCATCATTTTGACTCTCCATGGAAACAGAGGTCTAAAGGACAAGACTCAGCATTGGCTTCGAAAATGTTGGCGCAACCTCCTTGGGTGGCGCGATGTCGAAGGTCGCTGCCTAAGCAGAACAGACCACGTCCTATGCCCGTGTAAAGGTGGAAGCAGATATGCTTTTTGAATCTGGTTTTGAGTAGATTTATGGGTATGATAATGATCTGTATATGACGTCATGAACTCATGACGAATTAGTGACAACACTTATTGTGGGATGTCTTGTGAGTGAATTCGTGCTTGCGTACGAGTCTGAATTTGTTACCTTAGATAACTGTCAGAGAGAGAGAGAGAGAGAGAGAAGAAGAGAGAGAGAGAGAATGTCACCTCAGTGCCTTGCTGCTACAACTCATTGCTACCAACATTTATTGTTTTCCCTTTTAAAAGTTTTACCGAGGTTAGAATCTCGGTAACATATATATATATAGGTATACACACACACACACACACACACACACACACATATATATATATATATATATATATATATATATATAATATATATATATATATGTGTGTGTGTGGTGTGTGTGTGTGTGTGTATGTGTGTGTGTGTGTTGTTGTGTGCGCACACGTGAGTGAGTGCCCAGGTTACTGTGGTGATTAATCCTCATAAAATGTACTTCAGAGAAACGCTGAGGTTTAAACGGAATTATAAGAATAAGAGAAACGTAAATATTAAAACAAAGGAAAACAGTCAATAGTTAATTGGTATTAGTTAATTGGTATTAAGGATACTAATTGGTATTAGTATACCAATAAGATTAATTCCTATAAATCCCACTTTATTAAAGTGAAAATAAACCGTGGCATTAATTCCATGTTTTGCCAAATTTCTATAAATCACATATTATTAACGTGAAAGTAATCGTGCATAATTCATGCTTTCAATCATCCAAGTAAAATACCTTCTTAAATCATTT
The DNA here is from genome assembly GCF_015104395.2 of Macrobrachium nipponense. NCBI lineage: Eukaryota > Metazoa > Arthropoda > Malacostraca > Decapoda > Palaemonidae > Macrobrachium > Macrobrachium nipponense. The sequence goes on along the minus strand of NC_061107.1, from coordinate 17,310,143 downwards.
GTGCATGAAGGATGATTCTCTCATAGTGGAAACAAATTCTCAACCAAAGATAAGCCACAAAATAGCGAGGAGTTCCCCAAAGGGCCGAAGCTAAGGAGATCACGCAAATCCTTGATAACTCACTGGTATATGTGACTGCGCATCTGAGAATCAAAAAGCTCACAGTACAAATTTTGCACGGCTTTTCTTTATATCAGGAAGACCAAAGAAGATATTGAAGGTAGAGGGATAACATAAGGTTATCAGCTTTGGTTTCCATTAGGATCAGGTGGTTTTGCAAACTAATATCATTATTATTTATTTATTCATTTTTGTCTATCAGTCATCCCATTCGTCCGGGTGGTTTAAGTGTTGGCTTCCGGGATGCATTCTGCCTCCTTAGGAATCGATCGATCACTTTGAGTACTTTGTGCGCTTTTTCAAGGAGCACACTCTCCTGCATGAGTCCTGGAGCTACTTCAGTATGTAGTTTTTCCAGGTTCCTTTTCAGGGATCTCGGTATATCCCATATCCTTCTTGTTTCTATTTTCAGGTCTTGATACTATTTTTATATTATTAATTCATTTTATTATTATTATTATTATTATTATTATTATATTATTATTATTATTATGATTATTATTATTATTATTATTATTATTATTATTATTATTATTATTATTATATTTATATTATTATTATTAGTATTAAAAAAATTTTTTTATAAAAAATACTCATAGTAGCATAAGTCTTGAAATGAAGAAAGAAATCCACAATCATGTAGATGTACATATGTATATTTAAAGATAAATCTGTACAGAAAGCTGACGGAAAAGGGAGTCAATATTCCATGAACGTTTTGGTAACCCACTGGGCTGAAGGTTACCGCTCTGCTACCAAATGTAGCAATACCAGGGGAGATGCAAATCACGGCAGCTTTTCTTCTTTATTTTCTTTTGAAACTATGAACAAAACCCTTAACCCTACAAGCGGAAACAAACAAATGCCATATTAGGATAACAATTTCTCATGTAGGTTCAGGTGAAAAGATCCAAAGATTGTAAACGACGTTGACGATATCACCAATTATATACAACAAACAATCAACTAAATAACGTACCAGTTACGTTACAGTATAGTGAGACTGGATAATATAAGGCAGTTTTGCTCAGAGCTCAAACCCTCTTAATCAAGCGTTCGCTTTAGAACAGCGATAGAATGAGCCCACACGAATTTTGGTAAATTTCAGGTCCTTCATCTAATTTACATTTTCTTACAAATTGTCTCTTCCGCTGATATATTAACCAGTGAATTCCTCCGGTTAAACAGGTCCGTGAAGGAAGTTCCGTTCGCCAAGATCTATTTGGTCGTTTGTCCTCATTAGCTATTCTGTTGAGGGTTGTCATTTGGTGCTGCTAATGGTAAGAAGTCATTAGCCAGAGAACGTACAGATTTGTCTTTAATTATAAGTAAATATACATGACTGTGGATTTGTTTCTTCATTATTATCACAAATACTTAATACATATCTTCTTTTCATGATGAGTACGTGATGTGTTGGTGAGAAGTGGGCATAACTCGAAAGTTCTGGAAGTGAAGCAGGGTGCAAGGCCTCGCTGATTCGACATCGGGAGGAACTTGGGGGAATATAGAAGGAAAGTGAGTGCAGGAGCATTGTGTGATAGTGCAACTAGTACCACCATGCTGATGGGCCTTCTTTACAGGTTAATGAAGTGGCTAATAGTATAGGGCTGTTTTTACTGTACTGGATTCATTTATCATTCAGTTATCAAAAGGTTAATGTCCACGTGACCACTGCAGCCAGCCTTCATTTTGACCAAGGCCCTATTGTTGGAAAACCATACGTCAAATCATTTCAGTCTGTTCTTTTTGGATAAATGTCAGCATTTAAAAATCCACATGCAAGCCTAGACCCCGCAAATACAGACATGCAATTATTTTTGTGATATGACGACATTCTTTCTCATCTGAGAAACCGAGTTCCCTTGGGACACTTTTACGGATATCCTCTCATGCAAATTTCCTCTCCTTCCAACAGATTTTTCTTTCTCCTTGCCACTGAATTATGAATCATGATGGAGGAAGCCCTCGGAACACGAGACATAATTCTTTTCTATCTCCTGCATTATTTGGTGGGGAAGAGAGAGAGAGAGAGAGAGAGAGAGAGAGAGAGAGAGAGAGAGAGAGAGAGAGAGAGAGAATTCTTTTCTCTTTTCTGCATTATCTGGTGGGGAAGAGAGAGAGAGAGAGAGAGAGAGAGAGAGAGAGAGAGAGAGAGAGAGTGTCCTTACATTTCTCGGTTTCCTTTTCGTTCCTTCATATATTTAGCAAGTTATCATCTGCATATAAATATTTATTTTGAAAGTTAGTTAATGTGCTCTGTCATTTACATGTAGTTTTATTACTCTTGCATAGCAGTGGCACTTTTATTTTCATTAAAGTTGTGACAATTAGTTACATGAACTTACACTACGATTATGAAAAGCAAAGTGATATGACACATTTGGTACAAAGGCATGATAATGAAAGACATCTTTCCTCAACTCGTGGAAAATTAATTAAGTTTACAGCTCTGCAGAGAAATGTCGAATATGTTAGATGTTAAGTTCCATCAGCGTGAACGTTGTCATTACTTAACAATATTTGAAAATTACCGTAAATGTATTTATTTATCCATTGTTTACTTCAAAACAGATCATATGAAGCCCTAAAAATGGTCATAAAGATCAGTGTCAGGAAACATTCTAAAAAGAAAAGTATTTTCAAAACACTGCGATAATTGTACAAATATAGTAATAGGCGTCTTGTCTCGTAATATACGTAATCCCAATATTTATTTGGCTGAAAATGTGTGATAACTGGATAATATAAAAGGATAAAGAATATGAGAAATATTTCATTTGCTGTGCTGTCAACTCTACTTGCAAGTTAAATATAACAAAGTACATAATAATATTTTTGTTGGAAAAGTTCTATATATTCAAAGCCGCAAGCATGAATCTGCAAACATGAATCTGCATAATTAGGGCCTACTTTCGTCATTAGCATAATCATCAGTAGCAGTACAATGCTGTAAATGTATAACAGATTTTATATCTATTCTGCGGCAAATTGAAGTCATTCACTATTGACAAAATTTCATAGACTACCTCGTAAGTACCTGCCTGACTAAAGTTCATTGTACTTAGTTTTAATTTAATGACATTGAATCTTTTTGATAAATTTCGAATTTAACTCTTGCTAAAGTTAATCAGTTAGTTTACATACTGAATTTCTTTCTATTGACAGCAATGTTCTTTTTTAATTTTCTGCAAAAGAAAACTATTGAGATGACTTTGTCTGTCCGTCCGCACTTTGCTGTCCGCTCTCAAATCTTAAAAAATACTGAGGTTACAGAGCTGCAAATTGGTATGTTGGTCATTCACACTCCAATCATCAAACATCCCAAATTGCAGCCCTCTAAACTCGGTAGTTTTTATTCTATTTAAGACTAAAGTTAGCCATGATCATCCGTCTGGCAACACTATAGGAGAGGCCACCACCGGGAGGTGGCTTAAAGTTTTATGGGCAGCGGCTCATACAGCATTATGCGCTGTACAGAAAACTCGATTGTGCTGAAGAAACTTCGGCACATTTTTTTACTTGCTTTTAGTATGGTTTAGTTTACATGGCAGTAACCATACCATTACTGACACTGTTTTAACATTATTCCATTACCATAATTATTTTAACATTATTCCATTACCATAATAATTACCATAATTCCATTATTCTATTACCATAAATCATAAATAGATATACTTTGGCCGTTATAAGCAAAGGTTGGCACTTTTTTTTTTTTTTTGTAAACATAGATTAAACTTGATGGAACTACGCACAAACCTCACTCGGTTATTGGTAATCAAAGACAAGTATACCACATGTGAAAGTTTTTTTTTTTTTATTAGACTAATTGGTTAAAAAAAAAAAACAATGCTTTCAGACATAGTTTATGATATTTTCCTTTTAAATTCTTAAAAAAAATTATATTTTAAATTTATAATTTTCTTACATTAATTTGGCGTGGTCAAGGAATTGCATCTTTATGTATATAATAATAATAATAATAATAATAATAATAATAATAATAATAATAATAATAATAATAATAATAATAATAATAATAATATATTTTGGTAAAAAACCATCTTTTAGACAAACACTGTTAAAGAGAAAGGCAGAATCTGCTTCTCTGACTCAGCGATGTTTGTGAGTTGGCCAATATTCATACTGGGAATTTCTAAAAATTATAAAAATGCTGAAGGTGATCTTTTATTAAAACAGGATTCTGGTATATTGGTATTTACAGCATAGGATCTCACGTCCAGATCAAGCAGGGGTCGTTTCTGTTTGTTTTGTATGGTGTTTTTACGTTGCATGAAACCAGTGGTTATTCAGCAACGGGAACAACGGCTTTACGTGACTTCCGAACTACGTCGAGAGTGAACTTCTATCACCAGAAATACACATCTCTGACGCCTCAGTGGAATGCCCGAGAACCGAACTCGCGGCCACCGAGGTGGCAGGCCAAGACCAAACAGACCACGCCACTGAGGCGTTACAACAACCTATTTGTAAACATAAGCTCGAAAACAAAGTTTTCATGTGGCCACTTTTTGTAATTATAGTCAGGTTGACAAGGAGGACCGTGCAGGTCATCGAAAGCTTTCTGCTTTATATATTTTAAATAACAAAATCAAATAGGCATACTACCGTGGATTTACTTTCCCAATAATAATAATAATAATAATAATAATAATAATAATAATAATAATAATAATAATAGAACTTGTTTTGGGCAAAGGGCGATTATGTGGCTTACAGGTGCATATCCTCTCACCGAGCTCTCATGGTTTTATAATCCCCTTCAGGGCATTACTGAAACAACTTTTTATGTCGTGGAATATCGCTATTTCTCATAATTCATCGCTTCCCCGCTATACCGAGCGCTGCGGCACATAAAATACTATGTCAGTTATCGTATAATACACACGCAGGTGAGAAGATCTGAGAGACTCCCTATACCATCACTCATTTTCTTTGAAAAATGGAGATTCGCCGCTGTTCTGCCATTATCAACTGAGGGAAAAATGATGAACTGTGGATCCTGTGCGATGTATTAATTTTTTGCAGCGTTGTGTTTTGACGAAATCGTCGTCATACGTTCCAGGAATGAATCAATACTTCACTGTTACTTATGATTTGCCTCTGCACTCTATGATAGTCGTATAACTTTCCTTAGTATTATATGACAGGAGGCTATTTTTCGGTGTTACAAAAACCTCCATCTACTCCAGAAATTATTGTAAGGTATATTCTGGAGCATCGTGGAATATAATCGGATAAAATACGCGGCAACCTTTCAAAACGCAACTGGTTAAAAAGAGAAACGAGAGAGTGACAGGTTTCATTCAGCAAATGTGAACAAAACGTAATAAAAGTGGAAAGGAGAAACGAACTGACAGTATAGTCCGAACGTTTCCGTCATCATGAAAATACGAGGTAATTTCCTTTCAGGAATGCAATGTGGATTTATCGTTCTAAAGATAATATTCAGCAGTAAAGTTCTTTACTGCAATACTTTCGCCGCCTCGCTTACTTCAATTTCGGAGATATTGCGATATTTGTACCCTTTCAAACGTTTACTTTTAAGAACGAGTCACGGAACAGAAACCAAGACAACAATGCCCCCACCGCACTACAGCGCGGATAATCCGGGTATAGAATTGGCCATCTCAGTCTCTTTGTTGATAGACTATTGTATTTCCAAATACCTGAAAAACCAAACTTTATATACAAATATATATAAACGAAAGTAATACGTCCACATACGTAAAACAGAAAATTATGAAGAGCAAGCGGGCAAGATATTTAGCGAACAGAAGCAAACATTTGCATAAGGAAACAGCAATACAAAATAAATAAATAATATAAATAAATAAATAAATAAATAAATAAATAAATAAATGAAATAAATAAATAAATAAATAAATAAATAAATACAGCAATGGTACTTAAACGTACGAGCAATGGCATCAATCCTACTGATTAGTAGTAAAATGAATGCAAGACGTCCAGCATCATGCTTCAGTTTTTTTCATGAGCGTAATGTTCCATCTGTGCAGTCAGTTATAACAGGGTGTCCATAAAGTCCCAGTACCATTACAGTATTTATCGCTCGGAAACCATATAACATAGAATAACGCAGTTTTTTTTTTTTTTTTATAAAATATTCTACATTTTTATACAGGGTGCCCATAAAGTCCCAGTACCATTATAAGTATTTATTGCTCAGAAACCATACAACATAGAGTAATGCAGTTTTTCTGTAGAATATTCTACATTTCCTCAAGTTTACATTCAGAGCAATTCATGCAATACATTCCACATGTGCACCTCCAGTTGCCTTCACAATGTCGATACGATATTCCATCTTCAACTCCATACGGGCTGCACCATATCAACGTCAACTGTTTGTGAGGGCAACTGGAGGTGCACCTATGGAATGTATTGCATGAAGTGCTCTGAATGTAAACTTGAGGAAATTTAGAACCTACAAAAAACTGCATCACGCTATGTTATATGGTTTCTGAGCAATAAATATTTGTAATGGTGCTGGGAATTTATGTACATATAACTATGGCATCTACTAACCCAGAATATCTTCATCGTATACCGTCGCCTTCTCTCGCTAAGTTCCGAAACTGTAAGTCTATGTCTTTGATTATTCATTCAAACCATATACTGCAAGAAACCTCAGTTAATGCTTTAACTCCTCTTATAAGAGTGAATTCACATTGGGCACCTATAATCATCTTAGAATTGTTCTTAAGTAACATATCTACGTAGATATTTTTATAATGGTTTCAGGCGTTTTCATATCAGTCACAGTTGACATTCTTCTGGATATATGCCGTCTTCTTTCATACTATATTTGCATTTCCATATTTCCCCCGTATTGGAATCTTATCCCGAGTCGCTCATTATTTCCAAAGTCCCAATTCATCATCGGTCCTTTTGGCTGCACCAATTCTGACTACGGCTTTTGTAATGCTGAGAATAAAACTTCGACATTTGGTTCAATTGCTTCACTTTTACCTTAATATGGAAATATGTCAGGGTTCGCTTTTTCCCATTATCGCATTTTGATTTGATTTGCAATTCTGACTTAAGAGCAATGCCCAATGCCCCCAGGCGCTGTGTTAATGGCATGCAGGAAAAAATCGCATTCATTCTCGAGAAGGTCAAAATTCAGCATTCTTTTATGCTTGACACTAAGGCCAGCTGCGTTTGGCTTTCAGAGTGCATTGCTATTCACTTTATTTCTAATGCATTCCCTACGGTTTGGTGATTTGCAATGCAACACGGGAAAAATTAAATTCAAATTAATAATTCATTTATTTTATTTGTGTGCTTATGAAACGAAAATAAATAAAGTGAGCTTCTAGGAGGGATGAATTATTCCATTATTTAGTTAGACACTTCCTCTATTTCTGCAAGCATTCACCAACAAATGATAGATGGCGAAATACAACCGATTTTAATATATAAAAAGAGAGCTTGGTATATCCTCTGCAATCTAAATTCAAAATATATTATTCTTCTATGATTAATAATTCAAGAAATATTTCATGAACAATTTCCTTCGGCGAATCATTAGAGTCAAAAGATATATCGACTGAAAATATTTTTGATTGCTATTTTGTAGTTTTGGGAATAAAATTCTTCCTGCGAGATATGTTGCCTCATACATAATTTGATTCTTTAGTCTTTTTTTAATATGACTGGCATTTACTACTGAAATTGACTCCTTATTCTTGTTTTATATTTAATATGACTCTGGTATTTGTTACTGAAATCGTAGAGTAATGTCTGGCCAAGCAGTAAAGACGATAAGATGGTAGCTCATAATTTTAAAAAATCACAAAATGTCGAGTAAACTATTTTTAAATAACAGAAGACAAGCAGAAAATTAACTTTTATTACTAAATCTAAAATCTACCTGATGTTTGTAACGTTTGCATTCAGGAACCTTCAAACACTTATGTAAGGATTCGACAGATGATCAAGATTTTACTATTATTTTATATTGCAGTATGACACAGTATAGTATGTACCTACTGCCACGTATATTGTATTGTTTGGTCCATTCACAGGACAGAAAGCTGTTCATTACACCACGTACCCATAGCACTATTTCCCGCCGATCGCGATAACAGTCACTGCGTTGCAATTCATTAATGAATCAAAAGGTATTTTTAAATTGTTGCGCACCAAGTGTCATTTTTGGTCAAACAGATGATTAATACCGCGGCCTCGTTCCCGCCAACCGTCTGTCGGAATGTTTACCGCTATTTATGGTTTTGACTATGTTTATGTTTCTATATACCGTCTTTTGTTTGTGTTTTTATGCCGGTAGTACAACCTCACTATGGTAGATTCACATCTCCCGTGCATCTGATGGCTAGGCCAGTCACTTAGACGCTCCTGATTGGCTGTTGATAAGCCAATCACAAGGCTCGAGAGTTCACATAGGCAGGATGAATGTTCCTCCCTCCTGAGGGATACGTCTTTCAAAAGTATTCCATTAAGATTTTTTTAGCCTTTAGGACTTTCAGACATTTAAAGAATTCATTACTGAGTCTCCTCTCCTTCGTAAAGGAGTGCATTTAAAAAAAATTTTTAATTACATCGAGAGGGGATTTTCTTGTCCCTCAATTATAGCAATGAAATCCTGACTTGTTTTTTCATAAGATATTTTTCCATAAGATGACTATAATCAAACCTAACTGACAAGGTCTTCAAAAAAAAAAAAATCCATATTTCGGAATCAGGACTCAACGCACGTAAATCTTGGATGGATAAAGTATACAAAGAAAGTAAATTTAGATGGATAAAAAAAAAATAAAAGTATAATTTAACGAATGGGAGAATCCGAGAAAACTTTAACAAACTTCGAGATATCATTTCAAAGAAACTTTGACAAACTTCGAGATATCATTCATAGATAATTATCTTTGAAATGATATCTAAGTGAAGTGACCAAAATAATAAAAAAGAAATTGTCTGGTTCTCAGAAACATTATGCTTTTAGTCAGAAGATTTAGCAAACAGTATGCAAGGCGCATTAAGTCTGAGATTTAATCTGCTGTAATGATAAGATTATACAGATTTTATGATACTTAATTCTCCTCTTCAAGAGCTGGTTATAGCTTCATTAGGATCATTACTATTCATTTCAATAAAAACCTTTCAATTCGAGTTTACCGGGAACTCGGAGGGTTGAAAAAAAAAATCACAGGCGGAATTTTTAAAAATTTCTATTCATCATAGAACAAAGTAGCTTCATACCAATCAAAGCTGCTTTGAATCAAAGAGGTTCCTCACTATATTTTCTTAATTCAGCAAACTTGCAAATATCGCTTTTTCAAACCAATGGAAATAAAAAAAATAAAAAAACTGAATTATGCAATGCAAGACTATTGTATTTTCGCGCGCGCGCGTGCGCGTGCGTGTGTGTGTGTGTGTGTGTGTGTGTGAGAGAGAGAGAGAGAGAGAGAGAGAGAGAGAGCAGGGGATATGTTGAACTTTGTGACCATTTGATTGTTGACTGCATAGGGATTTATGCATCAATTATTATAGGACATCTCTCTAGTTTCCCTTATCTTTTGTTATCATCTGTGATGAGAAAAGGATGAACTAAAAATGTCTTATATTATCCCAAAAATCTCAAAAGTAAACAAATTGCCAAATACTGATCAGTTTCCAGCAACGGTACACAAAAATAAGCTAAAAAAAAAAACTTGTCGAAAGGCTACAATCCTTCTTTGTCCTTTAACATCACGTTCAGTATCTATCAAGAAATGGCAGAAGTTTGAGATTGGTTTGTGACAGGAATAGAAATATAAAAACACAAGCGCAAATAAATGCATATACCTCACAGAAAGACATGCATTTAAATAATGTGTTTTTTTTATTACGGTTACATGTAATCCTTATATCTAGCTAGCCAACGGTAGTTTAAGATTATGAATTATAAAACGTATTCGACTTTTTATTTCCTCAAGTAACTTCCCACTCGCTTGCAAGAGCAGACGAGAGAGAGAGAGAGAGAGAGAGAGAGAGAGAGAGAGAGATTACTTTTCTGTCCTTCAGTTTTTACCAGGAAGGGACGAGAGACAAGAGAGATCAAGAAAAGGGATCATGGTTCCCAGGTTCCAGTATTTTACACAGAGACACAGTTTCATTGTCGTTTATGACATGAAAAAAAACTTGCTTCCTTAACAGATCTAAAGAGAATATAATAATCTATATGATTATAAAGGCAGTTTCTGTCTGTTCGTTATACACGCCCAGACTATGGAAGCTAGGGCTACTAAATCTTTACTATAGAATGCCATCCCCACAAGGAAGGTTTTAGTCAACATCCGAAATCCAGGGGCTGTTTCTAAGGGGGTGCCTTAACCCCTCTTTTTCATAAACACCCCCATTATTTACAACTTTCGTAGTTGACAACAAACTCTTCGGATTAGTCACAACTTCCTTGGCTTGACAAGATCCCAAGTGGTAACTTATTCTGAAAGTGATTGCATCATCCGCCGCGTAGGGGTTGTCATCAAAGACAGCATGCCCCTTTTTTGCCCCTTTTTATCCTGAGCAACGCCGGGTACATCAGCTGGTATAATACCATAAAACAAAACGACGTCCTTTAGCAAAAAACTGTCCTGAGGAAAAGTTTCCATGACGCCGATAGTTGAATAGCAAATTCTTTAAGGAAGAGAATGGAAAAAACGTTATGTGTACACGTTCCCTAAAAAAGAAAAAAAAAAACTAAAATAAATATTTGCACACCACTTAAGTCGTCATCTTTTCCCAGGACGGCCAGCAGTTTATATTTGAATAACCTTCAGCTGATAACAAAAAATATTTTTTTCTTTCCGCTTTGCGGTTTTATAAATTTTGCTTCGTTAATATTTTTTTTTTTACATTGATTCATCATTATCTTTGCATAATATTATTCACGCTTTGCAGACGTTATCGACTTTGATAAATCGTATCTTCGAACTAAGTATTATTTGACGATGTTCCACATATGCTGATTTACTCGAATAAACCCCAGAAGTAGTTTGGGTGGCTAAGCCCTTAATAAATAGTTTCACTTCTGAAGAATTGCATCATCAGTCGAGTTTTACCGGGTGATTCTTGACTTTCCTTCGCACCCTGTGCCTCTTCTTCCGTTTCTTATCGACGGAGTTGAGTTCACGGGTTTTTTCGTTTTTCTGAAGCAAAAAATCGTTGCGGGTGTCTGATTATGACGCGTCTGAAGGTTAATCCTCCAACCAGTGGGTTCGCAATCTTTTTTCAATGATGGCACCCTAACTTTTATATGTAATCATTGACATGGCAACCCTTCTTCATCATACCACCATATCGTATATATATAGTCTTATATATAATATGAATATATATATATATATATATATATATATATATAATAGATATATTATATATATTATATATATATATATATATATATATATATATATATATATATATATATATATATATATATATATATATATATATATATATATATTATATATATATATATATATATATACATACATATATATACATATATATACATATTATATATATATATATATATATATATATATATATCTATATATATATATATATATATATATATATATATATATATATATATATATATATATATATATATATATTTATATATATATATATATATATATATATATATATATATATATATATATATATGTCAGAAGACTATATCTTTTTAATGTTAATGTATTAAAATAGACACTGATAATAATTTTATGGAGGCTTCCGGAACTTTAATTTTTTATTTTATATATTTATTTATTAATTTATTTAGTTTTTTTTTTTTTTTTTTTTTTTTTTTACAAATGTTCATTGTGATGATCTAACCAAGACAAAGTTCCTTGCGGCAACCCTAGGCAATATCTGTGGCACCGGCACCCACTTGGAGAATCACTGCTCTAGGCTCATTGTTTTGTTCGTTAGTATCAAATAACGCATAGACACGACATCGGTCTACTGTTTGGAAGAAAGTGAGCTTCTTGGAGCCACAGATAAGCAAAAGAGTTTTGGGATTCTCGAGGATGGGTGGCACGAGGGTCTCGGTTGGCGCCTATATAGTTGTCACGAAAGCTGTATTCTTCGAGCCCATTCATATATACATCTGCAATGATTGAATCTTCAGCCACGTTGACATGGTTTTGGAGTTCGATTTTGTTGGCTTACTCCTAGAGAAAACAGAGCTGTCCAGTCTTACACGTTTGAAGTTATTTCGTAGCTCTTGTCCTACAGTGCTACTTACATCCATCACTATGACGCCGAACTTAATCACCTCAGCAGTCGGCAAATGGTTCCAAAAAATTTCAGGCAAGAGTATACATAGTTTAGAGTATATTCTTGGGAACTGTCTAGGACGCCTAAGACTATTTTTTATACTTTTGTATATTTTATTTTTTGGTTCCTCGTTGGACAAGTCGGTTATGCTCGACTGCTCATCTCAGGGTCCGGGTTCGATTCCCCGCTCTGCCAACGCAGAAAGTTAGAGGAAATTATTTCTGGTGATAGAAATTAATTTTCTCGATGTGGTTCGGATCCCACAATAAGCTGTTGGTCCCGTTGCTAAATAACCAGTTGGTGTGTGTGTGTGATGAGGGGGGGGGGGGGGGCGGGGGGGGGGGGGAGTTAGGTGGGTGAGTGGTTGGGGTGCGTGTCGGTTGTGCGTGTATAATTCTTGGAGGTTTTAAATTCAGTATAGAAACTGAATATTGGGCAACAATTGTTTGAAAATCTTAATTTAAGATAATGATGGTCACTTCACAAAATTAACGACCAATGACATTAAAGCATTCCTGTTAATATTTTTTGGAAGAATGGACTTTGAACATGCATGTCAATTTGGTGTAATAAGATAAAGTTGGGAGTCGCTAATATTTACAACTAACATAGCTTTAACTGATGAAACTGAAGCGTGGAACTTGAGAGAATTATTTGTGTCTTTTAGGAAATGAGCAGAGTTTATAGCAACCTTAAACAAAGGTAAAGTTAAAAAGTTGAATGGGAACAAGCAAGAAGATGGAGAGAAGGGATAAAAAAAAACACAGAAATGAATCACGGGTTAAATAATACAAAAAGGTTACTCTTTCTCAGCAGATGTTTATAAAGCTTTTATCCATTGACACTTAAGCATAGATGTATACTGAGTGATGCCAATTCGCCTTCATGATTATGAAGTGTGGCTATTACGGTGCAGGAGAGAGAGAGAGAGAGAGAGAGAGAGAGAGAGAGAGGTCTGGACGTTATTACGGTGAAGTGTTTGTGCTGTGTAAGCAAAAAGACTATCAGTGATGGAAATATATCACAAAAATATATATCACAAGGAGAGAGTGGGGGCCAAAAAAACAAAAACAAAAGGTTCTTTAAGGAAATAAATGCTAAGAGATAATAATGAGTAAAAAGATCTAGAATATAGAGAATGGCTCGGATTAATATAATTTAGGCTAAAAAGCCAAGCACTGGTGGCAACTTCAGTCTGAGTGGTTTGACGCAAGACAGAGGAGAAGAGAGAGAGAGAGAGACGAGACGAGAGAGAGAGAGAGGAGAGAGAGACCTATAAAATAAATGAGATGAAACACAAAAAATAAATCCCACTGTGAATTCTTTTTATCAAATAAGAACAAACGACTACAAAGATGAGAAATAAAGAATATAAAGAAGGTTAGGATAAGTGAAGTGACATATCAAGGGTAACTGAGAAGGTTATAGGTCATTTGGAAAGAACAGGTGACGAAAGGCTTAGAAAAAGGGTTTTATAATTCAGGATCGTTCGAGGAGGATGCAGAGGAATAACCAGAAACTTCTGGGAAAACAGAAGCGATAGATTGCACACAACATAAAGGTGAAATGAATAATATTGAAGATTAATTTGGCTGTGATGTTGTAAAGGCTAGTTAAGTTTTTACATTATTTTTACGTGAAATAAAACCCCTAAAGATTTGTAAGTTTTCTAAAACAGGGGTTAACTGCAGTAACCATTGACGTACATTTTCTCGGAAACCGCCAGTTATGTTTTTTAAAAATCCTAACGATGAAAAAATATATCTCACTAGAAGAAAAGCATTGAAAATCTTACAGAAAATATTATTTCATGTTTCATAGTTCAAATGTTCAGTGCATGTAAACGGCCCTGTGCTATTTTCCTTGCTTGTTGAAATAAACTTAAATAATCTTGGCAGAATCGATGCTTTCATTGACTTTTCTCAAAATATTTCTACGAGACACTAAAATAAAGAATGTAAAGATATGGAAAAAATATCGCATTGCTTGCGATTGGAGTGTAGGGGAAAAGGAGATAAAACCAAGAAAATATCAAGATTTGCAATATCAGTAACGATGACCTCTCCACCTGTCCATTGGAGTCTAATAATATAAAAAAAGATTGTCAAATAAAATAAAATTACGTCGAAGCTAATATCAGTCAGGATGCAGCGATTACATCTCGTTTACGACGAATCTCGTCGGCGATCATAAACATTAAGAGCATTGATGAGGCGTTTTCATTAAAGCAATGTATAATCACCGTAACAAGAACCTGATATCTGAAATAATACTTTCTGGCATCAGCTGCGTCACACGTATTACAGCATTAGTTTATATTACTGCTTCTCCTTCCAAACTCATTTCGAAATGAATGTATCAGCGCTTTAAGTTTCACAATACGACTGACGCTAATTTGCTTAGTTATGAATATCCATAGTGGCACTCTTTATCGAAAAAGATTATGGTAGAGTGATGAATCTGTGCCATGTTTGGTGACGAAACAAAGAAGAGAATCAATATCATTTGACAATATAATAACGTAACTCAACAGGAGATTCGCTTTGTATTTTTCTGAATGATGGATTGTGTTTTGAAGACTTTTCTCCATTTGTTCGAAAGACTTTTTTTTTTTTTTTTATTCCTGATATCTCCGGCAGAACTCGAGAGGTCTACTACAAAGCATAATACCCAACTGTAGTAGTGTAAGGTGTATATGTGCATGTATATGTATGTATGTGCGCGTTTTTTTAAAGGTAGCCAGTCTTACATTATCGTCATGATATTCGTAGGGTCAAATGCGTCTAATATCAAACCGCTTGCTCTCTGAAGTGTCTGTTGTGACGTTCTCTGGACGTGAAATTTAGTCCCATAGAGAGTTGTATCTCCTTCGCTATTGTTTGTTCGTATGGTGCTTTTACGTTGCATGAAACCAGTGGTTATTCAGCAACGGGACCAACGGCTTTAAGTGGATTCCGAACCACGTCGAGAGTAAACTTCTACACCCCAGAAATACACCCTCTCACTCCTCAATGGAATGGCCGAGAATCGAACACGCGACCACAGAAATGGTCGCTAATACCATACAACAAAAAAGAAAAAGAAAAAAAACTTTAATCTCGTTGTGTATGATAGAAACGTTGAACAATAAAAAGCATGGAAGGCAAAGTTGACGATATTTTCTGCATTGTAAAACCTTTTGAGTTTGCTGCTGAATTTCCTCTCCGAAAACAGATGCAGTAACTGCATTTGAATAACATTTTAAAGACATGTTTCTTAAAAAAACGTATATATAGTCCCGAGCACATTTCAGAAGACGAGAGAGAGATTGATATCATGTGATCACACAAATATCTATGCAAAATAAATCAGAAATTCATTTTGCTCCAGCTATTTTCTTAAATGTTAGGTTCCAGCATTCTTTTATGATATTAATGGGTGAACAGCCAAGCCATGCCATTACTCCAGCATTTACATGGAAACAAAACAAGTTCTTTTCCTCAGTTACTGTATTTGAACCTACTGTCAGGCATCCTCTATCAAGGGATGAACACCAAAATAGATAAAGCTTATTTAATTATATATATAACGAGATGGTAATTATCTCGTTATTCTAAAAGGTAGCGATGGACAAGAGCGGCCAAAGGCAACTGGCAACACTCTCTCTCTCTCTCTCTCTCTCTCTCTCTCTCTCTCTCTCTCTCGATTCTCAATAACACACTCTCTCTCTCTCTCTCTCTCGATTCTCAATAACACTCTCTCTCTCTCTCTCCATCCATCTCTCTCTCTCTCTCTCTCGATATACCTCCCCTTCATTATCTTAAGGTCAGCAAAATCAGAGTCGTGAATTACAAAAATATTCATTTATTTAAAAGCAAAGTATTAACTGAATAACTCAGATTCTTTTTAACACAAAGATTAAATGAAATGATAAACTCAGAAGCCCGAATAGCTC
>NC_061107.1:17242925-17290425 GCF_015104395.2 Macrobrachium nipponense | reverse complement strand
TGTAGTATTGGCATTGAGAAATATCCTTAACCAAGCCTCCATGACTCAGCTCAATGTTGTCGAGCGGGCGGCGCTAATTGCCGACCGGCTAAATGAATATCGGGATAGTTTATGTAACTCCGGGTGGGTAGCGGGTGCTAACATCAAAGTGAAAGATTTTATCCGTTTGATCTACCTTACGTCTATCACTGTAATGTTGCCTGAAGCGTTAGTACGGTGTTTTGATAAAAAAATTGCAGCACCCGACAGTACGGAATTAGATGTGTATAAACAAATAAAAAAACACATGTCTAAATGTACCGACCTAGATCCTTCGCTCATTCAAGTTTTTGCAAAAAATGAGAACAAGCCACAACAAGTAAATGTGGTACATAATAATAATCAAGTTGCAGGGATGGTTTGTTATAACTGTAAACGACCAGGTCACATGATTTCAGACTGTCGGACGCGCTTTTGTCAATACACAATAGTTCAACTCATTCAATATAACCGTTGCTACTCGAGGAATCAGCAGCCAAACGCTACAAACACGCAACCAGTTGCTAGTGCAAATAAAAAGAAGGGTCCTCAGTACTATAGGAAGAAACAACCAAACGGAAATTCTGCACAACAGCAGAAACAAACAAATCGTGCTTCAGGTACCTCTGTTCCTGGGCCGTCTAGCCAGAAACTCGCAAGGGCAAGCGAATTTTCGATTCCGGGTGTGATAAACAAAAACAAATACCACGTAGTTCACTCCAAGGGGGGAGAGGGCGATGTTGGGTCATCAATATCAACATCTTTTGTATCAAATAATCAGTTTAATCATTTATCAGATCATTGTGAGACAATTGATTTTCCTATGAAAACACACGGCGAATCAAAAAAATCTGTGCAGGTTCCGTAGATTTGCAACAAATTCATGCAATTATTAGTCAAAACGAGTTGCGACCAACCTTACATGCAGTAAATTTGGACCATAAGTCATTCACTTTGTTCTTTTCTTTGATTCTGGTAGTCCACGTAATATAATGGATTTAAGGACTCATCATTTACTCTTTTCAAATCCCTATAGAAAAGTCCGGAATAAGGCTCTCAGGCATTGGGAATAATGAATTAAATGTTGTGGGCGTAACTCATGTACAGTACAAGGTCGGTAAGCGCACGTTAGCCGATACCTTTGTCGTTGTACAAAACATTTAATATGATCCCGCAGTAATTATCGGATACCCGTCTATGGGCACTCAAAATATTATCTTAGCACCTGCAAAAACACGGCGTGTATATCAAAGGGAAATTCTATAGGTCTTCTAATACCCTAAAATCTGTTTTAGATAATAAAGAGACAGACAGAGTTGTCACTTACATTACGGAACCAATCACCTGTCTCATGAACCAAGAAATAATACAGGCAACCCAACAGAACTCTCGCTCACCCGTAATATCAGCTTGCACGCAAACCCTCGAACCTAACGTAACTTCAAATATATTAGTGCGTGTAAAAAGAACCTTGCCAGGATCTGAAACATTAATCCTTTCCGAAAACTCTGAAAACACACGGATTATCCGTCACACAAGCCGTTTATACAGTCGGCTCACAACAGCAATGTAATAATCGAAGTCTGTAATCATTTGAATACCACTTTAGTAATCCACAAAAAATCAACATATCTTGGATGCCGAAGTTTATAAAACATCGCATTCTTACCGTAGCTGAGATAAATCACGCTCAATCAGTCGCGGATGAAAACCCTTTTGCAATCTATAAAGAACAAAATCAATAAAGATATTCAAGAAGAAGAAATTCAGCAGAAATTTTTGAATCTATTAACTAAATATCATGATGTTTTTTCCACTACGGATGGAACCTTAGGAAAAACGGATGTCATAGAGCATCAAATCAGGCTCAAGGACAAACAGAAAAGTAATCTATGACCTTCGTACAGACTTCCTATGAAATTTCAGAATGAGATAACAGAGGAAGTAGGTAAAATGTTAAAGGAAGGAGTCATTAGGAAATCAAACAGCCCTTATAATTTTCCGTTAATAGTAGTACGAAAAAAGATCGAACTTGGCGGATATGCGTAGATTTTCGTCGTTTAAACGAAGAAAACAATCCCTGACAGATTCCCAGTACCATGTACCGATGATATCCTATCTTTACTAGGCCAGAATAAATATTTCACCAGCCTAGACTTACTAAAAGGATTTCATCAGATTCCGATGGAACAAGAAAGTATCCCATACACTGCCTTCAGCACAGCCAGGGGACATTATGAATTTTTGCGTATGCCTTTTTTGTTTGGTTTACGTTGTGCTCCTATAACTTTTACTCGTATGATAAACGTCGTGTTGGAGACTTGTTGGGAGATATCCTACATGCCTACATGGATGACTTAGTAATCTTTTCAACACATTAGAAGAGCATTTACGTAAATTGGAGTTAGTGTTACAAAGGTTAAGGCAGCATAATTTAAGGGTAAAGATAAGTAAGTGTGAATTTTTTAAAACAGAACTAGTCTATCTAGGTTTCACGGTTCTAGTGAAGGTCTTAAAGTCGTCCACGATAAGGTGTCGGCTATCCGTAACTTTCCGATACCTACTAACGTCAAGGGAATACAGCAATTTTTAGGGTGTAGCGGATATTATAGGAGGTTCATTAGGAACTACTCCATCATAGCCGCTCCCCTAACCGATCTTATAAAAAAGGGCGTAGATTTCGTATTGGTCGAAATTCATCAACAGGCGTTCGATAAATTGAAAGATGAACTGTGTAGTTCTCCTATCTTGAAATTTCCTGACTTCAATAAGGAATTTTTCATAGCAACAGACGCCTCAGACCTAGGAGTAGGTGGGGTATTGCTTCAACAATATGATAGACAGTTTTTCCCTATAGCTTTTTATTCACGTAACTGAGACCTTCCGAAAGTAAATATGCCAGTAATAGACAAGGAAGGGCTCGCTATTGTTAATTCACTCGTGCACTTTATTAAATTCATAATTTACGGTTATCCCGTTTAAGGTTCTCACTGATCATAAGCCCTAAACCGACTTCTTTAAAGGCTTTAGTCACAGCCCCAAGCGAACTCGGTGGCACATGATCATTCAGGACTTTTTGGCGCGAGGATCGTGGGTATTTACCTGGGAAAGCAAATATCGTTGCTGACGCATTATCACGCAACCCCTCTTCATCTTGTACCGAGCCATTAGCTGAATTAATAGAGTATCTCAACCTCCATGCCCGTTGTTAAAACTATATCCGAACAGGAAGATCTGGGCTGGAGTGCTGAACTATTACAGGACGGAAACAAAGAAAAGATCCGCAAATAGAAAAAATCAATCATTGCCGTTAAACGAAATCCGAAGGGAAAAGAATACCCTAAAGTATAAGCAACAGAATTATATCCTACAGGAAAATCTCCTGTGTAGATCTGTGACGAGGAAAACCCGCAACACACCGCAGTTGAATAACAACCAGGTGGTGGTGCCTATTCTCACTCATACCCACTGTCTTAAAGTGGTTGCATGAAAATCCACTGCACGGACATCCGGGTTATACCATTATGTCACAGAAAGCCAAATCCTTATTTTATTGGCATACGATGCTTAGAGATATAAAAAGCACATAGCAAATTGTCGCACTTGTCAAGAATACAAAGGGCACACGAAGACACCTGTCAGCCTAGGGCTTACCCCGTGCCAATCAACCCTTTGAAAGAGTACATTTAGATTTATTAACAGGATTTTACGAGTCAGACAGAGGAAATAAGCACCTCCTAGTAATTATAGACGCTTTGACTCGATATACAGAACTTATAGCGCTTCAAAAACCGCGGTTGAGTGCGCTAGGAAGTTTTACGAGTGCTACATTTGTAAACATGGAATTTCCACCACATCATTATCTCAGACTCGGGGCGGGGAGTTCAATCAAATCATTTCCCTTAACTCCTTTTGTCGCAATTCCGTTAGTATCAAAGAAAATCAACTACCATGAGCTATCACCCAGAGTCTAATGGGCTAGTGGAAAGGCACAAAATCGTAAGGGTTTTAAACATTTTAAAGCGGGTCAACCTAGGGGGGGCAGATCCCAACTGGGACATTGCCATACCTGCGGTACTAAGCACACTTAATCACTCGTATCACGTATCTATTAAAATGACACCGCACGAGGCACTGTACGGTATCCCGGCCCGAACGCCTTTTCACATCTTAAAGCCTACAACTAATTTATCAAATCCTCTAAAGGATGTTATGGATGCAAGCATAAGTCGATATATATAATTCGTAAGAATTTAGAAGAAGCACAGATCCTAATGAAAAAAATCATGATAAAATGCTAAGCCAACTAGAACATATGCGTGGGCGATCAGGTATACAAATACAAGTATACGTGCGTAAAGGTTTAAATTATAAACTGACACCTAAGTTTGAAGGCCCGTTTAACATTTTAGAAAATTTAACGGCCAATAGAGTTAGGGTTCAAAATGTATCCAAACCCACTGATGTGAGAATAGTCCCATTGGCACATATCAGAATCTAAAGAAAGGTAGATGGAGTAGGGAAAAAATGGTTGTATTTATGAAACTTGTATAATAATTTATATATATATATCTATTAATCATATTGTATTGTAAACCTATTCTTTTACGCGAGTTATTACATCTGTTTTACTCATTGCAGGTTTTCAAAAATGAATCTGTTATTGTTGGGAGTGATATTGTGTATTCAGACATCTTTTGTTTTTTGTATGGAAAGAGTGCATAGGACTAAAGACATAGAATTTAATCATGGCTCGATTATCGAGAGAATCGATGATGTATTCATCGTGTCAAGTAATATTTGTTATCGAGGTAGATATGCACGCCATTTTCTTACCTGAAGATGACGTCTTAACTTAAAGAATGACCTGATGAGGTTTGGTATTTCCCTTTCCAATTAAGGAAATGCATGAACGTAATTTCATGCTAGCTCAGAGATTTCACTAGCTCAAAACGCTAAGCGTCGCAGAAATGTTGTCTTATGACATACAAAATAAAACCGCCGAGGCAGAAGAACTCGCTCGTGACCTGCTGATGTGGTCTGTGCGGCACAATACTGTTGAGCGTCGCAACCCGCTTATTCTAGCTGGACTAAACATCTTAGGATCAGTTGCGAATTTTAGGCTTAGGAATCTCAAATCGCCTCAAGATAAATAATCAAAATAAAAGAATTGAGTTTTTGCAACACAAAACGGAACTGGCCTTATCAGAACTTCGCAGCCAGTTATCTTCGATCAATCAAATAATGAATATCGTTAATGAACATTCAAATAATATCGATCAGGTCATGGAAGTTCAACATTTGCTGGCTACTTTAGCTTACTGTAGTTCGAAAATAGATCATATCCGTGTGAAAATATCACATTTTATTGAAAAGTCAAAAGATTACGTAGAAAAGCAATTACGTTAGCAACAAGGGTGTGTTATCGCCTCACCTCATGCCTATTAAAGATCTGACGTTAACTTTAGAAAACGGACGGGAGAAGCTAGGTTATATTCCTTTATTGGATGCCCATAAAGTAGAATTCTATTATAGCCTAATATCAGTCAGCGTAGAAAATTATAGAATTATGATCACGATTTCCTTTTGATTCTTCCGATGCTTGGCAATCATACAAAATAGCACCGTTTCCTACTTTTATGACGAATAACTCAAATCCATAATATCCAATTTAACAGGGCATGTACTGATTTCTTCTTTGATAAGAAATCATTTACAGTCATTAAAGACTTAGATAAACTCACTCACTGTTCAGAAGCCATGAATAATAAAATTTGTTTTACAGCTGACTCTTTTGAATTCTATCCTATATCAACGGATTCATGTGAGTTAGACATAGTGCTAAACGGCTCTCTCTCTCATACAAGCGAAGGTTGTCTGGGGAAACTTTATCCTTTTTTCGGTAATAAATTCAATTACAGGATGAATAATGGGTTTCCATGGTATCCGTTATTTTGATAAGGCCGGATTCGACGTCGGAGGGTTGTGTCCGGACACATCCACCGCCCCATGCCCCTATCTTCGTAAGCAGCCGATGGTTGTACGGGGACATCTACAAACTATACCGTCAGAGGGGTCAACACGATAATACGTGAGAAGGCGTATTTCGCGAACTACACGTGGGCTACAAACAATCATCCCATCACTACCTCTCCCATACAACGCGCGAGTAGCTCATCGTCTGTCGCAACTGGCTGAGATGACCCACGCGTCATCGACTAGGCAGGTGGAGAAAAATCTTCGCTACTACATTCTGCTAGCCGTGTTCAGCGTGACGTGGCCATATTGGTTATCGCCGCTCAACCCATCTTTGCTTTGGCGTAGGCTGAGGCGTAAACAGAAGGATCTCCAAGGGAACGTACTGGCCCGTCTGGATGACGTACCCGTTAAACTCAAGTCTTTTGCGTTTAGGGCCGCCTGAACCTGGCCACTTCAGTTCGTGCCTAGGGAATTGTCTGGAATTGTGTTGTGTGAAAAGCGGTCCGTATGCTGGCACAATGTAGACCAGAAAGACTCACGCCTTTGCATTTGAACAGTTAAAATATCTCCAGGGCACCTAATAAATCATTATAGCCCAATATTATACATTAATATATGCCTAAAGGTATTTTTCGGGCGGGGACCTAATAAAATATCAGCCCTATATATTGAATTTCTGCAGAATTACATTGTTATACTATTATACAATTATATTTATCTATTATAAAGAGTGACAAGTATCTCTTTAACAAATTATCCATGATCATGCTATAATCCATTATTTAGTAACCATTATTCTTAATCAGGTTACCTGTTATCATATTAATCATGTATACATGTTTTGATTTTTACCATTTTATTATTTTTGGGTACATAATCATTATTATTACCAAACATGGATCTATATTTTCCATGCATTTATCTTTGTTTATGAATATGTCAACAAGGGTATGTAACAGAACCTTTTTTGTACATTTAATCACTTAGTATGTTACGAGCACGCTCCTATGAACAATGTTTTAAAGTAATTTTTTTTGTTATTCAAGGCTTGAATAGGTAGCAGACCGAGCCTCAATGTAAGAATTACATTATATATATAAACCAGTGACCTGGGGTCATGGCATTAGGAGGGTTCTACGTGACCAAAGCACACCTTAGATTACGCTATGCGTTGTCTGCAGTAGCCTGATCTAGCTCAAAGCTTTGTCAACATCTTTATGTTATGATAACTTTGCACAACAACTTCCATGGGAAGAGGTTGACCTGTTAACCTACGCCGGAAACTTGTAACTTCCGAGCCGGCGAACTACGTATGTGTTTTTATATGAATTGCTGAGATAGCTAATGTTCCGCTATCGACGCGATGCTTTAGAATGGCAGTTCCAAGCCAAATCTCAAACATATCGGTCGTCCGACCGAGCTGCATCTCCTAGTATGGAGTTACAGAATAAAGTTGTTACTTTGTGCAACTAGCCTGTTTGAATCATCTCCTCTAGACAAGAAAGAACCTCTCTACTAAGATATCCAAGGGAGATGAGAGGAACCAAACATTACTTACGGACAACAGCCGTAAGGAAAAACAAAAGTCTATCGCCAGCGATAAGACATTAGATATATATATATATATATATATATATATATATATAGTTTAAATATATATATATATATATATATAGATATATATATATATATAGTATATATATATATATATATATAGATATATTAGATAGTTATATATATAACTATATAACTATATATATATATATATATATATATATATATATATAACTATATGTATATATATATATATATATATATATATATATATATAACTATATATATAGTTAATATATATATATAGTTATATATATATATAGATATATATATATATATATATATATATATATATATATATATATAACTATATATATATAGTTAATATATATATATTGAAAGTTAGTAAAGTGCTTTATCATTTACAAGTAGTTCTATTACTCTTGCATAGCAGTGGAACTTTTATTTTAATTAAAGTTGTGACAATTAGTTATATGAACTTTCACTACGATTATGAAAAGCAAAGTCATTTGACACACATGGTACAAAGGCATGATAATAAAAGACATCTTTCCCCAATTCGTGGAAAATTAATTAAGTTTACGGCGCTGCAGAGAAATATCGAATATGTTAGATTTTAAGTTCGTTAGCATGAACGTTGTTCATTATTTAACAATGTTTTCGGACAATTACCCTAAATGTATTTATTTATTCATTTATTTCCTCATGGCTTGAGTATAAAGCCATATTAAGAATATTGTTAAAAAAACAGATCATATGAAGCCCTAAAAATGGTCATAAAGATCAGTGTCAGAAACATTCTTATAAAAAACGTATTTTCAAACACTGCTATAATTGTACAAATATAGTGATAGGCGTCTCGTCTCGTAATATACGTAATCCCAATATTTATTTTGCTGAAAATGTGTGATAACTGGTTAATATAAAAGGATAAAGAATATGAGAAATATTTCATTTGCCGCTGTCAACTCTACTTGCAAGTTAAATATAACAAAGTACATAATAATATATTTTTTGGTAAAATTCTATGTATTCAAAGCAGCAAGCAGTATTCCGACTTTAAAACATGAATCTGCATAATTAGGGCCTACTTTCGCCATTAGCATAATCATGACTAGCAGTACAATGTTATAAATGTATAACTGATTTTATATCTATTATGTGGCAAATTGAAGTCATTCACTATTGCCAAAATTTCCTAAATTACCACGTAAGTACCTGCCTGACTTTTTCCCTTTAAATTTTTTAAAAGCTTTTTTGTATTTTATTTTGTTTTTTACATTAATATGGCGTGGCCAGGGATGACGATTAACGACACAGTTTGTAGGTGTGAGGTTTTTACGAACATTTTGCATCTTTATGTATACAATAATAATAATATAATAATAATAATAATAATAATAATAATAATTAATAATAATATAAAGAGAAGATTCGCCAATGGAATTCAGTCCTTCAGCAGTCATTGCTGGAAAATATCCTGTAGATCTGGACGAAACGTTGCGTTGAAGAGAGAGAGAGAGAGAGAGAGAGAGAGAGAACATTGTATAATCATAATAAACACTAAAAACGACTCAGTCTAATTTTACCATGCCCTTTGATGCGTTGCTCGCCAGTCTAAGCAACAGAGAGAAAGCTCTCATCAGAATAATAATAATAATAATAATAATAATAATAATAATAATAATAATAATAATAAAACAAGAAAAACAAGAAAAGAGCAACAGAATCAACCATCTGATGTTCATGGACGACATCAAGCTGTATGGTAAGAGCATCAAGGAAATAGATACCCTAATCCAGACTGTAAGGATTGTATCTGGGGACATCAGGATGGAGTTTGGAATAGATAGATGCGCCTTAGTCAACATACAAAAAGGCAAAGTAACGAGAACTGAAGGGATAAGCTACCAGATGGGAGCAACATCAAACACATAGATGAGACAGGTATACAAATACCTGGGAATAATGGAAGGAGGAGATATAAAACACCAAGAGATGAAGGACACGATCAGGAAAGAATATATGCAGAGACTCAAGGCGATACTCAAGTCAAAACTCAATGGCGGAAATATGATAAAAGCCATAAACACTGGGCAGTGCCAGTAATCAGATACAGCGCAGGAATAGTGGAATGGACGAAGGCAGAACTCCGCACCATAGATCAGAAAACCAGGAAACATATGACAATACACAAAGCACTACACCCAAGAGCAATACGGACAGACTATACATAACACGAAAGGAAGGAGGGAGAGGACTACTAAGTATAGAGGACTGCGTCAACATTGAGAACAGAGCACTGGGTGGGGCAATATCTGAAAACCAGTGAAGACGAGTGGCTAAAGAGTGCATGGGAAGAAGGACTAATAAAAGTAGACGAAGACCCAGAAATATACAGAGACAGGAGAAAGACAGACAGAAACTGAGGGCTGGCACAACAAACCAATGCACGACAATACATTTGAGACAGACTAAAGAACTAGCCAGCGATGACAATTGGCAATGGCTACAGAGGGAGAGCTAAAGAAGGAAACTGAAGGAATGATAACAGCGGCACAAGATCAAGCCCTAAGAACCAGATATGGGTTTCAAAGAACGATAGACGGAAATAACATCTCTCCCATATGTAGGAAGTGCAATATGAAAAATGAAACCATAAACCACATAGCAAGTGAATGCTCGGCACTTGCACAGAACCAGTACAAAAAGAGGCATGATTCAGTGGCAAAAGCCCTCCACTGGAGCCTGTGCAAGAAACATCAGCTACCTTGCAGTAATAAGTGGTACGAGCACCAACCTGAGGGAGTGATAGAAAACGATCACGCAAAGATCCTCTGGGACTATTGTATCAGAACGGATAGGGTGATACGAGCAAACAGACCAGACGTGACGTTGATTGACAAAGTCAAGAAGAAAGTATCACTCATTGATGTCGCAATACCATGGGACACCAGAGTTGAAGAGAAAGAGACGGGAAAAAATGGATAAGTATCAAGATCTGAAAATAGAAATAAGAAGGATATGGGATTATTGCCAGTGGAAATCGTACCCATATCATAGGAGCACTAGGCACGATCCCAAGATCCCTGAAAAGGAATTTAGAAAAAACTAGAGGCTGAAGTAGCTCCAGGACTCATGCAGAAGAGTGTGATCCTAGAAACGGCACACATAGTAAGAAAAGTGATGGACTCCTAAGGAGGCAGGATGCAACCCGGAACCCCACACTATAAATACCACCCAGTCGAATTGGAGGACTGTGATAGAGTAATAATAATAATAATAATAATAATAATAATAATAATAATAATAATATTTTTGGTAAAAGACCCTCTTTTAGGCAAATACTGTTAAGAGAAATGCAGAATTAAGTGAGTTGATTTTATATATTGTTTTTTTTTCTATTTTTCTTATCATCCGCTTTTCTGGCTCAGCGATGTTACTGGGAATTTCTAAAAATTATAAAAATGCTGAGGTGATCTTTTAATAAAACAGGATTTTGGTATAGTATTAAAAGCATAGGATCTCAGGTTCAGGTCAAGCAGGGGTCGTAATCAGTTCAATTCCAGGCCGAATCGTCTTTGGTTTACAGTTGCTGTTGGTGCTGGTATAGATGGTATTCACGAGACGTTTCGACCTTCTCACGGGGTCATCGGCTAGAAGATGACCTGCAGCATTTTTATAAATATTTCAGAAATTCCCAATATGAATATTGGCCAGTTACTCAGAAACATCGCCGAGCCAGAGAAGGGATGACAAGACCAATACTAACAAACAGTTTTATAAAAGAAACTCGCTTAATTCTGCCATTCTCTTTAATAATAACAACCTATTTGTTGCATGAAACCAGTGGTTATTTAGCAACGGGAACAATGGTTTTACATGACTTCCGAATCACGTCGAGAGTGAACTTCTATCACCAGAAATACACATATCTGACACCTCAGTGGAATGCCCGAGAATCGAACTCGCAGGCCTATACCAAACCGACCACGCCACTGAGACGCTACAACAACCTATTTGTAAACATAAGTTCGAAAACAAAGTTTTTATGTAGTCACTTTTTGTAATTATAGTCAGATTGATAAGGAGGACCGTGCAGGTCATCGGAAGCTTTCTACTTTATATATTTTATAACAAAATCAACAGGCATACTACCGTGGATTTACTTTCCCAATAATAATAATAATAATGGAACTTGTTTTGGGCAAAGGGCAATTATGTGGCTTACAGGTGCATATCCTCTCACCGAGCTCTCATGGCTTTATAATCCCCTTCAGGACATTACTGAAACAACTTTTTATGACATGGAATATCGCTGTTTCTCATAATTCACCGTTTCCCTGCTAACCGAGCGCCGATGCACCTAAAAATACTACGTCAGTTATCGTATAATACACACCAAGATGAAAAGATCTGAGAGACTATCCCTATACCATCACTCATGTTTTTTTTTTCTTTGAAAAATGGAGATTCGCCGCTGTCTTGCCATTATCAACTGAGGGAAAAATGATGAAACTGTGGATCCTGTGCGATATATTCATTTTTTGCAGCTTTGTGTTTTGGCGAAATCGTCGTCATACGTTCCAGGAATGAATCAATACTTCACTGTTACTTATGATTTGTATCTGCACTCAATGACAGTCGTATAACTTTGCATAGTATTATGTGACAGGAGGCTATTTTTCGGTGTTACAAAAACTTCCATCTACTCCAAAAATTACTGTAGGGTATATTATGGAGCATCCTGGAATAAATAATCGGATAAAATACGCGGCAGGCTTTCAAAACGCAACTGGTTAAAAGAGAAACGAATGAATGACACAAAAGTTTCATTCACCAATGTGAACAAAACGTAATAAAAGTGGAAAGGAGAAACGAACTGACAGTATAGTCCGAACGCTTCTGTCATCATGTAAATAGGAGTTATTTCATTTTTGAAAAGCAATGTGGATTTATCGTTCTAAGATAACGTTCAGCAGTAAAGTTCTTGAACTGATCGTCGCCTGACCCGTAACTCTTGCGACCTTCAAGGGACATTTTACAACATGTAATACTTTCGCCGCCTCGCTTACTTCAATTTCGGAGATATTCCGATATTTTGTACCCTTTTACAGCTTACTTTTAACGAGTCACGGAACAGAAACCAAGACAACAATGCCCCCACCGCACCACAGCGCGGATAATCCGGGTATAGAATTGGCCATCTCAGTCTCTTTGTTGATAGACTATTGCATTTCCCCAATACCTGGAAAACCAAAACCACTTTATATTTATATATATATATATATATATATATATATATTAATATATATATATATATATATATATATATATATAATAAAACGAAAGTAATACGTTCACATGCGTGAAAAATAAAACTGAGAAAAATTATGAAGAGCGAGCGGGCAAGATATTTAGCGAACAGAAGCAACATTTGCATAAGGCAACAGCGATACAAAATTAAATAAATAAATAAATAAATAAAGCAATGGTACTTAAACGTACGAGTCTTAGCATCAATTCCACTGAGTATTTTAAAATGAATGAAGAACGTCCAGCATCAGGCGTCAGTTCCTCATGAGCGTAATGGCATCTGCTCAATCAGTTATACAGGGTGTCCATAAAGTCCCAGTACCATTACAAGTATTTATTGCTCGGAAACCATATAACATAGAGTAATGCAGTTTTTTGTAGAATATTCTACATTTCCTCAAGTTTACATTCAGAGCAATTCATGCAATACATTCCACATGTGCACCTCTAGGTGCCTTCACAATGTCGAGATGATATTCCATCTCCCCCTCCTTACGTGTTGTTTGTGAGGCCAAATGGAGGGTGCACATTGTGGAATGTATTGCATTGAAAATGCTCTGAATGTAAACCTGAGGAAATGTAGAACATTCTGCAAAAACTTCATTACGCTATATTATATGGTTTCTGAGCAATAAATACTTGTAATGGTACTGGGAATTTATGGACATATAACTATGGCATCTGCTAACCCAGATTATCTTCATCGTATACCGCTTTCTCTCGCGTAAGTAAGTTCCGAAAGTGTACGTCTATGTCTTTGATTATTCATTCAAACCATACACTGCAAGACAGCTCAGTTAATGCTTTACCTCCTCTTATAAGAGTGAATTCACATCGGGCACCCATAATCATCTCAGAATTGTTCTTAAGTAACATATCTACGTAGATATTTTTATAATGGTTTCAGGCGTTTTCATATCAGTCACAGTTGACATTCTTCTGGATATATGCCGTCTTCTTTCATACTATATTTGCATTTCCATATTTCCCCCGTATTGGGATCTTATCCCAAGTCGCTCATTATTTCCAAAGTCCCAATTTATCGTAGCTCCTTTTGGCTGCTCTAATTCTGAATACGGCTTTTGTAATGCTACCATTGTTTTTCCCGGTTTCGAATAAAACTTCGACATTTGGTTCAATTGCTTCACTTTTACCTTAATATGGAAATATGTCAGGGTTCGCTTTTTCCCATTTTCGCGTTTTGATTTGGGTTGCAATTCTGACTAAAGAGCAATGCCCAATGCCCCCGGCCGCTGTATCAATGGCATGCAGGAAAAAATTCGTATTTATTCTCGAGGAGGTCAAAATTCAGCATTCTTTTATGCTTGACACTAAGGCCAGCTGCGTTTGGCTTTTAGAGTGCATTGCTCTTTAGTTTAATTCTAATGCATTCACTACGGTTTGTTGATTTGCAATGCAACACAGGAAAAATTAAATTCAAATTAATAATTCATTTATTGTATTTGTTGAGCTTGTGAAACGAAAATAAATAAAGTGAGCTTCTAGGAGGGATGAATTATTCCATTATTTAGTTAGACACTTTATTTCTGCAAGCATTCACCACCCAATGATAGATGGCGAAATACAACCGATTTTAATATGTAAATATAGAGCTCGGTATATCCTCTGCAATCTAAATTCAAAATATATTACCTTCCTGCTTATTCTTGTATGATTAATGATTCAAGAAACATTTCATGAACAGTTTCCTCCTGGGAATCATTAGAGCCAAAAGCTACATCGACTGAAATGATTTTGATTGCTATTTGTAGTTTTCGGAATAAAATTCTTCCTGCGAGATATGTTGCTTCATAATAAAATTTGACTCCTTAGTCTTGTTTTTTTTATTATATTAAATTCTGGCATTTGATACTGAAATTGACTCCTTATTCTTGTTTTATATTTAATATGACTCTGGCATTTGTTACTGAAATCGTAGAGTGAAGACTGGCCAAGCAGTAAAGATGATAAGATGGTAGCCCATAATTTAAAAAATCACAAAATGTCGAGTAAACTATTTTTAAATAACAAAAGACAAGCAGAAAAATTTACTTTTATTAATAAATCTAAAATCTACCTGATGTTTGTAACGTTTTTATTTAGGAACCTTCAAACACATATGTAAGGATTCGACAGATGACCAATCTTTTACTATTATTCTATATTGCAATATAGTATGTATATCATATTGTTTGGTCCATTCATCAGGAAAACAGAACGCTGTTAATTACACCACGTACCCATAGTACTATTTCCCGCCGATCGTGATAACAGTCACTGCGTTGTAATTCATTAATGAATCGAAAGGTATTTTTAAATTGTTGCTCACCAAGTGGTCATTTTTGATAAAACAGAAGACTACTACCGTGGCCTCGTTCTCGCCAGTCGCCCAACGGAATGTTTACCGCTATTTATTTATGGTTTTGACTATGTTTATGTTTCTATATACCGTCTTTTGTTTGTGTTTTTATGCTCATCTCTAAGGGGCCGGTAGTACAACCTTACTATAGAAGATTCACACCACCCGTGCATCTGATGGCTAGGCCAGTCCCTTACGACGCTCCTGATTGGCTGTTGATAAGCTAATCACAAGGCTGGAAACTCTTAGTCTCTCTCGAGAGTTCACATAGGCAGGATGTATGTTCCTCCTTTCCTGGGGGATACGTATTTCAAAAGTATCCCTCTGGAGAGTTGGAACATACATCCTGCCTATGTGAACACTCGAGAGAGACAAGAGTTCCAACCTTGTGATTGACTTATCAACAGCCAATCAAGAGCGTCGTAAGGAACTGGCCCAGGCATCAGATGCACGGGTGATGTGAATCTACTATTAACATGGTGCCCTTTTTGGGCGAAGACTTACTTTTACCGAATCTAGAGGGACGCGGTAGTAGTCGTCGGTTTTACTGCCATTTTACTATTTCAAATCCTACATGATTTCTTTTCCATTAAGATTTTTTAGCCTTTAGGACTTTCAGACATTTACAGAATTCATTACTGAGTCTCCTCTCCTTCGTAAAAGAGTGCAGTGTAAAAAGAATTTTATTACATCGCGAGGGGATTTTCTTGTCCCTCAATTATAGCAATGAAATCCAGACTTGTTTTTCCATAAGATATTTTCCCATAAGATGACTATCATCAAACCTAACTGACGAGGTCTTCGAAAAGAATCCATATTTCGGAATCAAGACTCAACGCACGTAAATATTACATGGATAAAGTATACAAAGAAAGTATATTTTAGATGGATAAAAAACAGTATGATTTAACGAATGGGAAAATCCGAGAAACTTTAACAAACTTCGAGAAGGTCTTCCAGGGTAACAAACGGTTCAAGGAAAGCGGATAATAATTTCCCTAATAAAATCAGTAGCGTCACGTTCAGTTAGTGCTTTAAAAAGGAAACTATGCTGTGTCTAAGAAAGATAGTATTTCCTTCAACTGTTTCCTTTCGCTTGTCAACTGACGCCACCTCGAGAAGCGAGAGAAATTACACATCGCAAAAGACTTTTAAAATGTCGTTTTTTTCTTATTCACTCCTTTATACGAGGCTGTCGGGGCTGTCGCACATTCCAGTGTAAAATATGGTGAGCAAGAAATACTAGTCACTTTATATATATATATATATATATATATATATATATATATATATATATATATATATATGTGTGTGTGTGTGTGTGTGTGTGTGTGTGTGTGTGTGTGTGTGTGTGTGTGTGTAGAGTATGCGTGTGTATGTGCGTGGTGTTTCTTATCTCTTATTAAGCCCAGTGATATTCTATGGTAA
This sequence comes from Macrobrachium nipponense, assembly GCF_015104395.2. Classification (NCBI taxonomy): domain Eukaryota; kingdom Metazoa; phylum Arthropoda; class Malacostraca; order Decapoda; family Palaemonidae; genus Macrobrachium; species Macrobrachium nipponense. Next base: position 17,273,750 of record NC_061107.1, on the reverse strand, counting down.
TTTATTATTATATACGTTGACGGTCTACAAAAAATTAATGTGTGAAAACGGAAGTCTTCCATTCGCTCTTACGAACCTAATTACGATCTTGAAGATACCTCGACTGCAACTAAAGTTTATTAATTATCTTTGAAATACTATCTAAGTGAAGTGACAAAAAAAAAATTCTCTGGTTCTCAGAAACATGATGCTTATCGTTCGAGATTTAGCAAAGGGTATGCAAGGCGCATTAAGTCTGAAGATTTAATCTGCTGTAATGACAAGATTATACAGAATTTCTGATAATTAATTTTCCTCTTCAAAAGCTGGTTATAGCTTCATTAGGATCATTACTATTCATTTCAAACCTTTCAATTCGAGTTTACCGGGAATCGGAGGGTTGAAAAAAAAATCACAGGCGGAATTTTCAAACAATTTCTATTCATCATGGAAAGTAGCTTCATACCAATCAAAGTTCCTCACTATATTTTCTTAATGCAGCAAACTTGCAAATATCGCTTTTCGAACCAATGGAAATTAAAAAATCAAACAAATGAATTATGCATACTTGAGCCCATTTGATATCGAAGTTGCTTAAGAAGAGGGAGACAAGACTTTGGTATTTTCGCGCGCGGCTGCGTGTGTTTCTGTGTGTGTGAGAGAGAGAGAGAGAGAAAGAGAGAGAGAGAGAGAGAGAGAGAGAGAGAGAGCAGGTGGTGTGTTGAACATTGTGACCATTTGATTGCTGACTGCATAGAGATTTATGCATAAATTATTATAGAATATCTCTCTTGTTTCCCATCTTTTTTTATCATCTGTGATGAGAAAGGGATGAACTAAAAATATTCTTATATTATCCCAAAAATCTCAAAAGTAACAAATTGCCAAATACTGATTAGTTTCCAGCAACGGTACAAAAAATATGTAAAAAAACTTGTCGGAAGGCTACATGTAATCTTTATCTCTAGCTAGCCAACGGTAGTTCAAGATTCTGAATTATAAAACGTATTCGTCTTTTTATTTCCTCAAGTAACTTCCAACTCGCTTGCGAGAGAGAGAGAGAGAGAGAGAGAGAGAGAGAGAGAGAGAGAGAATTACCAGGAAGGGACGAGAGAAAAGGAAAGAACAGAAAAAGGGTCAGGTTCCAGTATTTTACACAGAGACACAATTCCATTGTGGTTTTATGAACATGAAAAAAAAACTTGCTTCCTTAACAGATCTGAAGAGAATATAATAATCTATAATATAAAAGGCAGTTTCTGTCTGTCTGTTCGTTATGCACGCCCAGACTATGGAAGCTAGGGCTACCAAATCTTTACTATAGAATGCCATCCCCCCAAGGAAGGTTTTAGTCAACATCCGAAATTCGAGGGCCGTTTCTAAGGGGGTCTTAACCCCTCTTTTTCATAAACAATCTTACAACTCTCATAAACACCCTCTTTTTTTACAACTCTCATAGTTGACAGCAAACTCTTCGGATTTGTCACAACTTCCTTGGCTTGACAAGATCCCAAGTGATAACTTATTCTGAAAGTGATTGCATAATCCGCCCTGTAGGGGTTGTCATCACAGACAGCATGCCTCTTTTTATCCCGAGCAACGCCGGGTACATCAGCTGGTATAGTGGAATAAAATAAAACGACGTCCTTTAGCAAAAACTGTCCTGAGGAAAAGTTTCCATAACTGCCGAAAGTTAAATAGCAAATTTTTTAGGGAAGAGAATGGAAAAACGTTATGTGTACACGTTCCCTAAAAAAAAAACTAAAATAAATATTTGCACACCGCTTAAGTCGTCATCTTTTCGCAGGACGGCCAGCAGTTTATATTTGAATAACCTTCAGCTGATAACAATAATATTTTTTCTTTCCGCTTTGCGGGTTTTATAAATTTTGCTTCGTTAATATTTTTTTTTACACTGATTCATCTTTATCTTTGCATAATATTAATCACGCCTTTTGCAGGCGTCATCGACTTTGATAAATCCGTATCTTCAACTAAGTCTTATTTGACGATGTTCCACATCTGCTGATTTACTCGAATAAACCCTAGAAGTAATTTGGGTGGCTAAGCCCTTAATAAATGGTTTCCATTTCTGAAGAATTGATCATCGTCAAGTTTTACCGGGTGATTCTTGGCTTTCCTTCGCACCCTGTGCCTCTTCGTCCGTTTCTTATAGACGGACTTGATTTCAGGGGTTTTTCTGAACCATAAATCGTTGCGGGTGTCTGATTATGACGCGTCTGAAGGTTAATCCTCCAACCAGTGGTTGGCAATCTTTTTTCAATGATGGCACCCTAACTTATATATAATCATGACCAGGGCAACCCTTCTCACCATCCCGCCATATCATATATATATAGTTCTTCTTATATATATATATATATATATATATATATATATATATATATATATATATATTATATATATATATATATTTATATATATATATATATATATTATATATACATATTTATATATATATATATATATATATATATATATATATATATATTATCAATGCCTACTTTAATACATTAACATTAAGAAGATATAGAAAGATATAGACATCAAATATATATATATATAAATATATATATATATATATATATATATATATATATATACATACATATATATATATATATATATATATATATATATATATATATATATATATATATATATATATCAGAAGACTATATCTTTTTAATGTTAATGTATTAAGGTAGACACTGATAATAATTTTATGAAGGCTTCCGGAAACTTTTATTTTTTTATTTTATTTATTTATTTATTTATTTTTCTTTACAAATGTACATTGTGATGATCTAACCAAGACAAAGTTCCTTGCGGCAACCCTAGGCAATATCTGTGGCACCTTCACCCACTTGGAGAATCACTGCTCTAGGCTCATTGTTTTTGTTCGTTGGGATCAAATGACGCATAGACACGACAACGGTCTACTTTTTGGAAGAAAGTGAGCTTCTTGGAGCCACAGATAAACAACGAGATTTTGGGAATCTCGAGCATGGGTGGCACGAGGGTCTCGGTGGGCCTATATAGTTGTCCACGAAAGTAGTATTCTTCGCGCCCATTCATATACATCTGCAATGATCGAATCTTTAGCCACGTTGACATGATTTTGGAGTTCGATGTGGTGGCTTACTCCTAGAGAAAACAGAGCTGTCCAGTCTTACGCGTTTGAAGTTATTTTCGTAGCTCTTGTCCTACAGTGCTACTGACATCCATCACTATTACGCCGAACTTAATTACCTCAGCAGTCGGCAAATGGTTGCAAAATTTCAGGCAAGAGTATACATAGTTTAAAGATATATTTTTTGGAAACTGTCTAGAACGCCTTAATATATCAATTCTGAGGTAGAGCGAATATGATATTAAAGGACATTTGTAGCTCGAATGATTTATATGAATCCCGGTGATGTGATAAAATATTCATAATAAGACTGCGTGGGTCAAACGCTCGAATCGGCTACCATGGTGGAGGGGGTTCCATATCGATTCTAATTACAAATACAACGAGATCGACGTTGATTTGAAATGGTCAGAATCGATATAAACCTTTAGCCTCTCTTGATAGCCGTTTCGGTAGTGTCACTGTCCGATCCTGATTTCGTTTCCCCGTCCTACTGGACGGTGGTTCGATCCCATGGGGGTACGAAATTATTATCAAACTAAAAAATTCCCCCTCGGTACATATATGGAAATATATCAATTCTGAGGTAGAGCGAATATTGATATTAAAGGACATTTGTAGCTCGAATGATTTATATGAATCACGGTGATGTGATAAATATTCATAATAAGGCTGCGTGGGTCAAAACGCTCGAATCGGCTACCATGGTGGAGGGGGTTCCATATCGATTCTAATTACAAATACAACGAGATCGACGTTGATTTGAAATGGTCAGAATCGATATAAACCTTTAGCCTCTCTTGATAGCCGTTTCGGTAGTGTCACTGTCCGATCCTGATTTCGTTCCCCGTCCTACTGGACGGTGGTTCGATCCCATGGGGGTACGAAATTATTATCAACTAAAAAATTCCCCCCTCGGTACATATATGGAAATATATCAATTCTGTAAGTTAAAGGAGCCGAATTATGAATGAATTAAAGGACATTTGTAGCTCGAATGATTATATATATATATATATATATATATATATATATATATATATATATATAACCACCCTTCTATTAAAACTACACAAATTGGAAACCCTTGACGACCAAGACGAGCAGTCTCTCGATTAAAATGCTTACGTACCAAATTCCTTCACTCAAGAAAGCTGCCCCTACAGCTCAGCCTGTCTCCAAGCAAGACATGATATGTGATTTACTAACATTACACACTTGTAAGATATATATATATATATATATATATATATATATATATATATATATATATATATATATATATATATATATACTTCGGTACTGAATGTCTTAAATACTTCCTATATCAATTGAATATTGAATTTATTGCACGAGGAGTATGATCTTAGCAACATGTCATCTGGAGGAAAAGTTGCTGGTGTAAAGATGCCCGCTTAGATTTTAAACTGAAATAGGTAGAATGGACTATATTCTAAGGCTATATACCCTCATGTACCAATTTCCGTAATTCTGTAGGTTAGTCTTAACCCACTTAATTCACATTTTACTTTCATAACTTGGTAAAAAATATGTCAAAACTCTTTCTTAATACATATCTATTTACACGCAATGCATACATACGCTGTATTAAGAAAATTAACAAATTTCAGATATCAAAGTCTAAGTGTCATGACTTTCCTGAAGTACGATAAGCCAATGAATATTAAACTCTTTTCTTTTTATAGTTACGATCGTTAGGGATAGATAAACAGGAAGATGAAATTTCGAAATATTCTTAGCTAACTGTCTGGAGAGAAGAAAATTTTCAAAATTATTTTTCAGCATGGTGTCGTTTACGAAGGGTAAAAAAAAAGATCTATGACATTCATGTTTATAATAATAATAATAAACTTATGACACCAAATACTGAAACATCATCTTAATAAGGCACATAAGAAAAAAGGGGGGAACTTTGCTAAACAATCACCAGACGGAGACGCCTTCAAGTGACTAGGTCATCAGTATTACCTAAAATAAAATAAAATATATTTATAAACAAAGTGAAAATATGGAACATAATCTTCATAGAGATTCCTCCTTTATCTCTATTGATCGGGTGAAATCGGGCCCTAAATGAGAGAGTTTATCGCTAAGCCGTTGAATTTGTAGAACTGGAGCAACTAAGCGATGGGGAGATATATATATATATATATATATATATATATATATATATATATATATATATATATATATATATATATAAAGGTTTTTTGCCACAAAGGAAAAAAATAAAAAAGCGAGATAGCCGAGTACTTTCGGTCCTATTCGGACCCTTTACTGAGGCAAACTGATTTTACAAAGAACAACAAGTCAAAAGAAGGCTTAATATACAAACTGACACTACCAGATTAGCCATAAGGGCGATTTTCACTCTACAGAAAGGAGGAGTCCGCCAGGGGCTAGCCACACCTTGAAGGATACCCACAGTAAACAAGTGGTTCTTCCAGAAAACAGTACATTTTTGAAAAAAACACGGGAGCATATACAATTTAATATCATGAATTTTTACACAAATTTTCCCAACAAAAATTATTATTAATGGAAAGACGAAAGAAAATATATATATATATATATATATATATATATATATATATATATATATCGAGTAAGAGAAAGAGGGAGAGAGAATATCGAACCAGAGAGAGAGAGAGAGAGAGAGAGAGAGAGAGAGAGAGAGAAATAATAACTATATACATGTGGGACTAATTTATTAGTTGTTCATTTATTTTGAGGTCCTTCATAAACATCTTACAAATATATGGGTCCAAATGGTACATTCCCAGACTAAGATTTAGGTTGTTTTTATTAGTGATTTGTATAATTGCCGATTCCAGTAAATTTCTTGAAACATAATAATTAGATCTAGCAATTACCGAGGTATCACCCCAATTAATACAATGAGATTTTTCACTCAGATGGATAAACAGTGCATTTGAAGTCTGGGCTGTTTTAACTGAATACATATGCTGCTTAATCCGAACACATAAATTTTTACTAGACTGACCAACGTAAAACGATGAGCAATCCTTACAAGGAATTTTGTAAATGATGTTGTTATTTGTTATGGGACTATTCTTAATTAGCATATCTTTAATGGTATTGTTATAAGAGAACACTACATTAACATTAAACGATTTAAATATTGATTTTATGGTTTCAAATCCACGAAAATAAGGTAAGCTAAGTACATTTTTAGGCATTTCTTTTTCATTAATACCAACATTATAAAACTTTTTTTGAGCTTTTTGATAACATAAATCAATTAAATGAGGTGGGTAGCAGAGATCGTTTCCTATCATTTTTATGTATTCTATTTCTTGGTCCAGATATTGTGGACTCGTGATACGCAAAGCGCGTAGGAACATAGAAGAAAAAATTGAAATTTTAATATTAAGATGGTGGCCAGAATAAAAATGTACATATGTTGAATTATTTGTGGGTTTTCTATAAATACTGAATTTGCATTGGACCCATATATTTGTAAGATGTTTATGAAGGACCTCAAAATAAATGAACAACTAATAAATTAGTCCCACAGTATATAGTTATTATTTCTTTCTCTCTCTCTCTCTCTCTCTCAATTTTCTCTCTCTCTCTCTCTCTCTCCTCTCTCTCTCTCTCTCTCGCTGGTTCGATATTCTCTCTCCCTCTTTCTCTTGCTCGATATATATATATTTATATTTTCTTTCGTCTTTTCATTAATAATAATTTTTGTTGGGAAAATTTGTGTAAAAATTCATGATATTAAATTGTATATGCTCCCGTGTTTTTTTTTCAAAATGTACTGTTTTCTGGAAGAACCACTTGTTTACTGCGGGTATCCTTCAAGGTGTGGCTAGCCCCTGGCGACTCCTCCTTTCTGTAGAGTGAAAATCGCCCTTATGGCTAATCTGGTAGTGTCAGTTTGTATATTAAGCCTTCTTTTGACATGTTGTTCTTTGTAAAATCAGTTTGCCTCAGTAAAAGGTCCGAATAGGACTGAAAGTACTCGGCTATCTCGCTTTTTCATTTTTTCCTTCGTGGCAAAAAAAACTTTATTTATACATAGCATCACGTTTTATATACTTCGTGATCAAGTTATTCATATATATATATATATATATATATATATATATATATATATATATATATATATATATATATAATTTTTGTTGGGAAAATTTGTGTAAAATTCATGATATTAAATTGTATATGCTCCCTGTTTTTTTTCAAAATGTACTGTTTTATATATATATATATATATATATATATATATATATATATATATATATATATATATATATATATATATAATATACACACACATTCGCTCTAGTTCTCGGTCTCTGCTGACAGTTATTGTCTCTGGTGTTCCAATAACCGTTGCCTGAGGGACGGAAGCCACTTATACATTGGGTGTCCCCTTATCTGCCAATGCATACGTGACTATGATTCCAAGTATGTTTATATTTGTCATTATTTATCCATTTCAGTAGATGGAACCTAATGAGCTTCTTGTATAAACCAATTGACGCACACACAGACAAACGTATGTATGGAAAAGCTGCAAAAACTGGTAAAACTCACAAATTCTCGCCAACTTCAGTAAGAGTGTCAGCAATTGCATTTCTTGACTAATAACGGATATCTAAGTTGTAAAATTAGGAGGTGCTACTATGCAGATAATTAAATTAAATTTTTCTGATATATATATATATATATATATATATATATATATATATATATATATATATATATATATACATCTATCTATCTACCTATATACCTATCAGTGTGTATGTATATATATATATATATATATATATATATATATATATATATATATATATATATATATATATATATAAAATGCACTCAATTCAATGGTTACATAAGATACATTCTGTAGCCTGTGGGTTATTTTTTAATTTAGCTGATTGACAATATAGCTTGAAAGCTTAGTAAAAAAAATTAGTGTTAACATTTTATTCATATTTTTGTATTTTCATGTATTTTTCTTTAGCCACACTGGAGCGATAAAATATTGTGATTGGTGATCATAATAGTAAAATAACATAACTATATAATGAAGAAATTATATCATCATATGCTAAATTTCAAATGATAAAACTATATCCCTCCAAATTACAAATTATATGATATGCCACATTTCAAATTATGACTATATACTAATTTCAAATTAGATGATTATATTACCGATTTCATTTCAAATTATATGATGAATGAAATATCATTATTATAAGCGTTCATGCTAAACTACAAATTATATGATTAAATGCTAAAATGCAAATGATATGATTATATGATAAATTTGAAATACCTCTGTTACATGAAACTTCAAATTATATGCTCACTACCCAATTTCATGCCATGATTATATGCTAAATTACAAATTATATTTTAATATGCCCAATTTCAAATCATATGATTATGTGTTAAATTTCAAATTATATTTTAAAATGCCCAATTTCAAATTAAATGACAACGTATTAAATTTGAAATTATATGATTGTGTTAAATTTCAATTATATGATTATGTGTTCAATTTCAATTATACGATTATATGCTACATTTCGAATTACTAGTATATGATCATAAGCTCTATTTCAAACTAATGCCCGATTCCAAATTATTTGATTATATGCCCAATTTCAAAATTTATAATCACGTACAAACGTAAGTATCCTTTCCGAATTGATGATAAACGAAAGATTTCAAATTGATAACTGTTGCTCCACCTAAAAATGTCTATTAATGGCGGGCACCAATCCGAGCTCTTCAAATCGGATAACGGTCTAAATTCACCTAAAGCCGCGAATAGCTCCAAATCCTGCCTCTGTTCCTTTTCAAAAATAGACAATAGCTGACTCGCTGTTTGATTCGGCCAAAAGTCAGTTATTGCTTGTACATCTCCTCAGAGCTTTATTCTACTGGCACAAAGAAAGTACGAACATGGTACTATTCTCTTATTTTGAATGGGGGGTTGATGCATGGTACAGTAACCGAGAGGTATCTGAAATCATCATCATAATAAACTGTGTATGCGATTAAAGTATGATGAGTTTACAGTTTCATTCGAATTGAACGATTTATAAATACACCTTGACAATAAATGGAATTATGAAGCAACGAAATATCAAAACAAGGCAGTAACTCGATGCGAAACCAGCTCTCAGTACTGCACAAAAGACGATTGCTGTAACTTCGAATAAACAAGAGGAATTCATTTTACTGGAATTGAACAACTTCAAACAGGTCCCCAACCAAGGTTCCATGAATCAGTTTCACAGCAGTAACCCATTCGATTTCAAACGTTCTGTAATATTGCGAGAGAAGTTCATTCACGACAAAAACGAACTGTTTCTTCCCCAGAGAAGCCTTTGCGCGGAAGTGGTTATTTTCAGAATGGAGCAAATTTCAGTGGGAAATTAATAAATACTTCACATAAAGGTCAAAGACAAACTGCGGGATTGTTCGTCACTTGATTTTCAAATGTTATTACTTAATTTATATCCAATAAACCAAATAGTTTTATTTGAAAATGATAATGCTTTGGCGTATGCCGTCAGAGAATGAAAATGATTTTCTAACCAAACCTTATGACTTTAACGTGTTTTTATAAAATTTAGGATCTTTCCTGTTCACTAATTTTGTAAATTTCTCTCTGTATGGAAAAAGATTTTCCTTTGCCACTCAAAACTGAAAGCAAAAAATACATACACACCCCTTCAGTTACACTGAGGGACTTCAAGGAATAGCTATCATTTCGCAATGTGGATAAAAAAAGTACAAAATCCTTAAATAGCTAAGCTTCGTAACACATCCAACCCCTACTCCCACTGAGACACTTTTGAAGGTTGATAATGTGTGTTTATTCATGGAGAAAAAAGTGCGGACGGACAGAGAAAGTCGACACAATAGCTTTCTTTTCAGAAAACTAACACTGAAACTAAAATAATTACACAAACAAAACCAGAAGCTTTGAGATATCATAATTTTTTTGTTTTTTAAATAACGTGACTGTATGTCTATTCAAATGTATCTAACCTTGCAGCAGTGTTATAGGAACTTTGAACTCAGTATCAACTTGGGATGTTCGGCAAAATACAATTCAACATTATTATTTTGACCCTTGCGTAACTAACTATTATTAAAAGAAAAAGAAAAAAATCCAAGTAGTTTACTCTATTTTTTTTTCATTATTTGCGAAAAATGTTACTGCGCGTCATTTACTAGTTTGATTGACGATGGGTTCTTTGGGGAAACCACAATTGCATGGAGATTTTCTCCATTATGAAATCGATAACGTTTTCTCACTAAGTGTTTCTACTCTATTGTGTTATTGTATTACGTTTGATATACGATAGTTTAAACAATAATTCCAGCCCCCACTCCTCCGCCTACCCAAACTCTCTCTCTCTCTCTCTCTCTCTCTCTCTCTCTCGTCTCTACTCCTCTCTCTCTCTCTCTCTCTCTCTTATAAAATACTCAGGAAAAACGTAGATTTCGATCCAACTACTTTCGCGGTAATAATAATAATAATAATAATAATAATAATAATGAAAAGAATAAGACGAAGTTATACAGGTATTAATTAATACTCTCAAAACGATAAAGATTTCCTTCTTTCTATAAAGTAACTCTTATGTCACAGCTCAGCTTAAAAAAAAAAAAATTAAAAATATAGAGAGAGAGAGAAGAGAGAGAGAGAGAGAGAGAGAGAGAGAGAGAGAGACGAGAGGAGAGAGGGAGAGAGAGACGAAGAGAAGAGAGAGAGAAAAAAAAACTGAAAGCCAAGCAGTTTTCATAGTTAGCCCAAGGGATTTCCGTCCCATATATTTTGGATTCGCCCAAGAGACACAGCTCTGAAAAGCCTTTCACATTCGAGGACGCGGAACCTACAATGAATTGTAATGTTATTACATTTTCCAGCTAAATGAGAACTAATGTAATTGTCGGCCTGTTCAAAAGCGAGGGAGGATTAGGAATAATTTTTTTTTTTTTTTTAAATGGAACCGAGATTTGTTGTGGCGCTGAATCTTGGCGTAAATTATTGTGTGAATGTGTTGTCATGAAGAGGAATGATTTAGATTATACTTCACATTTGTTATTCATCGTTACCGAGGTAGTTTGTAAATTTCTCCAAATTTGTTGGAAATGTCGTAATTATATATATTTACATTAATAAAAAAGTTATTTGATTGAAATTGTTTTTTTAAAGAATGAGGTTCTCACTTGAAAACGACTATTATTTAAAATCTCTATATTAGCTTACATTCGTATGATAAACTTTAATATAAAATAATGACCATACAAATGATTCGACTATAGTAGATTCACATCAACCGTACATTTGATGTCTAGGCCAGTCCCTCACGACGCTCCTGGTTTTTTGTTGGTAAGCCAGTCACAGGGATGGAAACTCTCAGTCTCTCGAGAGAGTTCACATGGGTAGTATGTATGTTCCACCTCTCCTGAGGGATACGTATTATCAACAGTCAATCAGGAGCGGCGTAAGGGACTGGCTTAGACATCAAATACACGGCTGATGTGAATCTACTATAGTCGAATCACATCAGAGTACAAAAATGTATTCGCCTTTCTCAAATTAGAATCTTTATGATTATGTGTTCCACGAGATCAAGAAAACTTGCCGAAATTCCTGTCAGAAAATTATTTGACAACTTTTCTAAACTTGAAAAAAGAACTAATAAGGATAATTAATGGTACATTCTTCTGTCACATTGTTATCCCTACACTAAGGGGTTAGTTGCCTGATGCGCCCCTCCTTACAACATTAGGCATGGTTTATTATTTGGCAAAGGGGTTTTTTGCTGTCATCAACCACAGTTATTGGCGGTTGACCTAACCTTTTACTAAACAAAAGACTGCAAGGCAGCAGTTTCCACAGTTATTGGCGGTGGGCCTAGCCTTTTACTGAAAAAGTAAGACTGCAAGTTTCCACAGTTATTGGCGGTGAGCTTAGCCTTTTACTGAAAAAGTAAGACTGCGGGATAGCAGCTGTCCTTTTAGTCGCCTTTTACGACACGCAGGACCTAAGGTAGTAGTGCTCTTACATCCCTACTACAGGGTGAAAGGATAATAATTAATGGTACCGGTCTCATTTAAATGTGCATTCTTGAAGTTAGAGAAAACAGGATAGAATTCTTATAAACAACTACTGGGAATGGCTTGGTAAATCTGGCAGTTTCCAGCATATAATAATAATAATAATAATAATAATAATAATAATAATAATAATAATAATAATAAGGATTACTCAGTATAGAGGACTGCGTCAACATCGAAAACAGAGCACTGGGGCAATATCTGAAAACCAGTGAAGACGAGTGGCTAAAGAGTGCATGGGAAGAAGGACTAATAAAAGCAGACGAAGACCCAGAAATATACAGAGACAGGAGAAAGACAGAAAGAACAGAAGACTGGCACAACAAACCAATGCACGGACAATACATGAGACAGACTAAAGAACTAGCCAGCGATGACAATTGGCAATGGCTACAGAGGGGAGAGCTAAAGAAGGAAACTGAAGGAATGATAACAGCGGCACAAGATCAGGCCCTAAGAACCAGATATGTTCAAAGTACGATAGACGGAAATAACATCTCTCCCATATGTAGGAAGTGCAATACGAAAAGTGAAACCATAAACCACATAGCAAGTGAATGCCCGGCACTTGCGCAGAACCAGTACAAAAAGAGGCATGATTCAGTAGCAAAAGCCCTCCACTGGAGCCTGTGCAAGAAACATCAGCTACCTTGCAGTAATAAGTGGTACGAGCACCAACCTGAAGGAGTGATAGAAAAACGATCACGCAAAGATCCTCTGGGACTATGGTATCAGAACGGATAGGGTGATACGTGCAAACAGACCAGACGTGACGTTGATTGACAAGGTCAAGAAGAAAGTATCACTCATTGATGTCGCAATACCATGGGACACCAGAGTTGAAGAGAAAGAGAGGGAAAAATTGGATAAGTATCAAGATCTGAAATAGAAATAAGAAGGATATGGGATATGCCAGTGGAAATCGTACCCATAATCATAGGAGCACTAGGCACGATCCCAAGATCCCTGAAAAGGAATCTAGAAAAACTAGAGGCTGAGTAGCTCCGGGCCTCATGCAGAAGAGTGTGATCCTTGAAACGGCACACATAGTAAGAAGAGTGATGGACTCCTAAGGAGGTCAGGATGCAACCCGGAACCCCACACTATAAATACCACCCAGTCGAATTGGAGGACTGTGATAGAGCAAAAAAAAAAAAAAAAAAAAAAAAAAAAAAAAAAAAAAAAAAAAAAAAATAAAATAATAATAATAATAATGTGTGGCGCCGTGGCAGAGTGGGTTAGGCCGTCAACTGACTGGTTAAGCAACATTGGGGCTGGTCAGTCGTTGGATGAGTGACCGCTCTCCTCGGCGTTGATTCCTTGGGAAAGAATCTTTACCATAATTTCCTCAGTCTACTCAGCTGTAAATGAATACCTATTCCTCCCATGGGGTTAGGGTCCAGCTATGGGTTAAATGGCAAAACTCAGCAATGATGGGAAAGAAATGAAGGATAAACGACAACGAAGCTCCTCTGGCAACAGAGGAGCTTCGTCCGGCAGCCAGGTATTCAGCCCAATTGAAGGGGAAGACGGTCAGGTACTTGGAGGTCGTCATCCAGCAACTGACCACCACGACGACAGTAACCAAAAAACCAGAGAGACTGGAGCTACAGAAGCAAACCAGAGGAAGAAATGGGCAAGAGAAGAAAATAAGGAAATATGGAGATGCTACATCAGAAGCAACCCGACGGAGAAAGGATATAGAAGAAGGCTGGTCAACATCTGGAATGAGAGGAATAACACCCTCCAAACAGAGCAGAGGCTGGCAGACCAAGTAAGGAACATAAAGAAAAAGAACTGGCTCTCCCCAACAGAAAGAGAGGAATTGGAAAGGGAAATGACACACGGCAACGAATTACAAGATGACGGACGAACTGAGAGACGATGCCACAGAAGACGACAGGGATGATGAGGTATCAAACAACGACACACGAAGAAACACCGACGAAGTAACAGACAGGACGGGATGGGTAGAAAAGATCAGACAATGGATGAAGCCAGATACAGAGAGAACAAAGATCCCCTCCATGAAAGCATACAACACCAAGAAATTAAGGGAGAAAACAAGTGAGGTCAATGAAATAACGAGACTAATACACACCACAAATATCACAGAAACAAATAACTTGACATATGCAGAAGCAAGATTAGTAGCAGAACTGATGGGGATACGAACACCAACACCACCAGCACAACCAACCCAACAGAAACCAAAACAGCAACCACCTTGGAAAAGGCGCCTGGAAAAGCAAATCATGGTAATGAGATCAGACTCGAGTAAACTGAAAGAGATGGCAGAAAAAAAGGCTAAGAAGCAAGAAAACAAGGGAGGAACTGAACGAGAAATACAAAGTACACGAGAGGGGACTAAACAACACAATAGAAGATGTAAAACAGAGGCTTAAGGCCAAAGCACATAAGATCCAACGGTACATGAACTAACAGAAAAGACTATACAGCCAACTAAGAGGGAAAGACAACCACCAAGAAATTCCTGAAGCTGAACCAAGTAAGAGACTCTGGGAAAACATCTGGAGCAATCCGGTATCACACAACAAACATGCAACATGGCTCCAAGAGAATAAAACAAAGATTCACTGACATCACGACAGACACAGTCAGACACCAACTAAAGAAAATGCCCAACTGGACAACCCCAGGTCCTGATGAAGTCCATGGATACTGGCTCAAAAACTTCAAGGCCCTACACCCGAGAATAACAGAACAACTCCAGCATTGTATCACAAATCACCATGCGCCCAAATGGATGACCACAGGAAGAACATCCTTAGTACAAAAAGACAAGAGTAAGGGAAATATAGCCAGTAACTACAGGCCTACACCTGCCTACCAATAATGTGGAAGTTACTAACAGGTATCATCAGCGAAAGGCTATACAACTACCTAGAGGATACAAACACCATTCCCCACCAACAGAAAGGCTGCAGAAGGAAGTGTAGGGGCACAAAAGACCAGCTCCTGATAGACAAAATGGTAATGAAGAACAGTAAGAGAAGGGAAACCAACCTAAGCATGGCATGGATAGACTATAAGAAAGCCTTCGACATGGCACCGCACACATGGCTAATAGAATGCCTGAAAATATATGGGGCAGAGGAAAACACCATCAACTTCCTCAAAAATACAATGCGCAACTGGAATACAATACTTACAAGCTCTGGAATAAGACTAGCAGAGGTTAATATCAGGAGAGGGATCTTCCAGGGCGACTCACTGTCCCCACTACTCTTCGTAGTAGCCATGATTTCCATGACAAAAGTACTCCAGAAGATGGATGCTGGGTACCAACTCAAGAAAAGAGGCAACAAAATTAACCATCTGATGTTCATGGACGACATCAAGCTGTATGGTAAGAGCATCAAGGAAATAGATACCCTAATCCAGGACTAGTAAAAGGGATTGTATCTGGGGACATCAGGATGGAGTTTGGAACACGATGGTGCCTTAGTCAACATACCCAAAGGCAAAGTACAAGAATGAGGGATAAAGCTACCGATGGAACACATCAAACAAATAGATGAGTCGGGATACAAATACCTGGGAATAATGGAAGGAGGGGATATAAAACACCAAGAGATAAAGGACACGATCATGAAAGAATATATGCAGAGACTCAAGGCGATACTCAAATCAAAACTCAACGCCGGAAATATGATAAAAGCCATAAACACATGGGCAGTGCCAGTAATCAGGAATAGTGGAATGGACGAAGGCAGAACTTCGCAGCATAGACCAGAAAACGAGGAAGCATATGACAATACACAAAGCACTACACCCAAGAGCAAATAAGGACAGACTATACATAACACGAAAGGAATGGGGGAGGGGACTACTAAGCATAGAGGACTGCGTCAACATCGAGAACAGAGCACTGGGGCAATATATGAAGACCAGTGAAGACGAGTGGCTCAAGAGTGCATGGGAAGGACTGATAAAAGTAGACGAAGACCCAGAAATACACAGAGACAGGAGAAAGACAAGCAGAACAGAGGAATGGCATAACAAACCAATGTACGGACAATACATGAGACAGGCTAAAGAACTAGCCAGCGGTGACACATGGCAATGGCTACAGAGGGGAGAGCTAAAGAAGGAAACTGAAGTTATGATAACAGCGGCACAAGATCAGGCCCTAAGAACCAGATATGTCTACAGAACGATAGATGGAAATAACATCTCTCCCATATGGAGGAAGTGCAATACGAAAAATGAAAACATAAACCACATAGCAAGCGAATGTCCGGCACTTGCACAGAACCAGTACAAAAAGAGGCATGATTCAGCAGCAAAAGCCCTCCACTGGAGCCTGTGCAAGAAACACCAGCTACCTTGCAGTAATAATTGGTACGAACACCAACCTGAAGGAGTGATAGAAAACGATAAGGCAAAGATCCTCTGGGACTATGGTATCAGAACAGATAGGGTGATACGTGCAAATAGACCAGACGTGACGGTGATTGACAAAATCAAGAAGAAAGTGTTACCCATTGATGTCGCAATACCATGGGACACCAGAGTTGAAGAGAAAGGAAGGGAAAAAATGGATAAGTATCAAGACCTGAAAATAGAAATAAAGATATGGGATATGCCAGTGGAAATTGTACCCATAATCATAGGAACACTAGGCACGATCCCAAGATCCCTGAAAAGGAATCTGGAAAAACTAGAGGCTGAAGTAGCTCCATGACTCATGCAGAAGAGTGTGATCCCAAAAACGGCGCACATAGTAAGAAAAGTGGACTCCTAAGGAGCCAGGATGCAACCCGGAACCCCACACTATATATACCACTCAGTCGAATTAGAGGACTGTGATAGAGTAAGTAATAATAATAATAATAATAATAATATAATAATAATAATAATAATAATAATAATAATAATATGAATAATAATAATAATAATAATAATAATAATTATTATTATTATTATTATTATTATTATTATTATTATTATTATTATTATTATTATTATTATTATTATTAATATTCAGAAGGTGAATCCTATTCATATGGAACAAGCCCACCGGAACCATTGACTTGGACTTCAAACTTCCAAAGAATTTGGCGTTCATTTAAAAGAAGAAACAGAAGGTAAAGGAAATTCAGAAAGAAGAGTTCAGTTATTAGAGAAGAAAAACAAATTGAGAAACGGATTAGAATATTAATAGATAAATAGATAAAAGTGTAAGTATACACTGGGGTATCCACCAAACGAACACTCCCAAACCTTCAGACACTTTATCTAGCATTTATTTGTTAATTTATTACGAAATTAATAATCTATCTGTGCAACTGTTGTTGTTGTTGCAAGTTTTGCATATTTCTAATTGTCGATTTATTAATCCTAAGCCCTAAATGATATTATGTAGTACTGTGTACATACAGTATTGTATAGTAATATATACAATTGAAGTAATTATCGTGTATGAACTGACTGAGATCATCTAACAAAACGAATCCTCATTACCATAATCATTGTTCATCTATAAACTTTTATTGATTTTTGCCCTCGCCTTACAGGGGATGAGCATAAGAAATATTTTATAACAACCGATGAAAGTGGGTGGTCTTATAGATCTACCAACAAGATTGCAGCGATTTCATACGTTCGATGATGTATAACACAAACTATCCAGGTTACATGAAAACACTGCTGATAAGTAAGCAAAAATTTACAGACGTAATGACGGCGAACAGTAGGAAATTACGGTGTATATGTAAGTTACCTATAAAACATTTATACATTTTCTATGATCTTTTCTTGAAGAAAATGGGCATTATAGGATCATGGATGACTACGTAAAAGAACACTTCGCCCGCCCTTCATAACCTTACCAAGTTCTGCGTGTTTTGTTCATGTTGGTGTTCGCTTATTTTCATGTTTGCTTTATGTTAAGCGCATATATATATATATATATATATAGAATATATATAATATATATATATATATATATATATATATATATATATATATATATATATATATATATATATATATATATATCTCTATATATATATATATATATATATATATTATATATATATTAATATAATATCTATATATAGATGTATATATATATATAATATATATATATATATATATATAGATATATCTATATATATCATATATTATATCCATATATATATATCTATATATAATATATATTGTGAGAGGTGGACAAAGAGGCAGGTAGAAGTGTACTGATTTTTATTACAGTCAAGGGAAATATAAATATAGCAGCGGACGGAAATGTGGTCACCGACCCGCGAGAGAGTAAAAGTGGGTCGGCGAGACCCGATTTGTGTTTCTTGAGAGACATAAAATACAAAATATAAAAGTACACAATATGTGGTTATACAAGCTTTATACACTGACGGAAAGCCCGCTGAATGCTCTCTCAGGGGGAAGTAAGAACAACGCGAATGATGAATTATGTACAGAGAAAATTATGAATAAGCGTTGTCCTTACAAATACTCCCCCCCTAAGACAATAATTAGGTATGATTGTTGGCTGACTTCTTTGTACTTCGGGTAGTCACTCGCGGAAGCGAGCTGGACGGCGGAGGCGCCCTCGGGTGCGTGATATTAGTTGTTGTGGTAGATCCTCGGGTTTTCCGGGGACGGGATGCCTCCCCTGAGGTGATCCTCGGGGGGTTCGACCGTCTTTTCGAGGGCGGCCGCGCTACGGCTAGGAGGTTTGGCGATCGAAGGAGTCGCTTTTTCCGAGGAAGATTGAGGGCCCCTGTGGACAAATCCGCGTCTGCGAGGTCCTCGTCCATGATGAAGGCTGGTTTCAGGCGATCGATTGTGACCCAGTCCTCGCGACCGTTGATGGATAAGAGATATGCCTTGTCAGTGCGTCGTAGGACGCGGAAGGGACCGCGGTAGGGTCTCGTTAGAGGCGGGCGGCGGGCGTCGTCCCTGACGAAGACGTGCTTGCACGATGATAGGGCCTTCGGGAGGAAACGTTTGGTTCTGTCGGAGAAGGTTTTGACGCAGGGCGTGAACTTCCCGGCGGATTCCCGAAGCCTGGCGATGGAGACGTCAGCGTCGTCGGCATTGGTCGGGAAGAACTCGCCAGGGACTGTTAATGGCTCCCCGTATACCTTCTCCGCGTGTGATGCCTCGCCGTTTTGCCCGCGGGGCAGTCCTGAGACCGAGGAGGACCCACGGTAGTTTCGCTCTTCCAATTTTCGTCGGTGCAGCGCGCCATCAGGGAAGCCTTGATCGAACGGTGGATCTCTCCACCATGCCGTTAGCTGCTGGGTGTAGGCGGTGGTGGCATGGTGTAGCGACGTTCCCATTAGGCGGGCCAGGGCAGTCCACAACTCCGACAGGAAAACTGGTCCGCGGTCTGTCGTGATTTCGTCTGGCACTCCGAATCGACTGATCCAGCTGGCGAGGAGTGCTTCGGCACATGCTTTCGTGGTCGCCTCCGACATCGGCGTTGCCTCGGGCCATCTGGTGGAGCGATCGATTACCGTCAGGAGGTACCTGGCGCCTTCCGACGGGGCAGGGGGCCAACGACGTCTATGTGGATGTGGCCGAATCTTCGTTTCGGCTGCGGAAATTTCCCCACGCCTGATTCCGTGTGCCGACTGATTTTGCTAGTTTGGCAAGGCACGCAGGTCCTGGCCCACTCGAGGGAGTCCTTCCGAATTCCATGCCAGACGAACTTCTCCGTCAGGAGGCGCACCGTCGTCCGGCCCGAGGGGTGCGAGAGTCCGTGTATGACGTCGAACATGGCTTTCCTTCGGGAGGCTGGGTATCAGCGGGCGCGGGCGGCCCGTGTTCTGATGTCGCAGAGGAGCGTCATGCCTGCGGGTCCGAAAGGCACGTCTTCCCACTTGAGGGCGGTGATAGCAGTGCGGTATGCGGCAGTCTCCGGGTCGGCAGCCTGTTCCCGGGCGAGGTCTTCGTAGTCGACCCCGAGACGCACGGCGTTGATTTCGATCCTCGATAGGGCGTCTGCCACGGGGTTCTTCTCGCCATGCACGTACTGGATGGTGCAACCGAACTCTGCGATGGCTGCTAGGTGCCTCTGTTGTCTCGCTGACCAAGCGTCGCCCGCCTTGGTGAAGGCGTGTACCAAAGGGAGGTGGTCCGTCCTGATCGTAAAGGGGGAGCCCCTCGAGGAGGGGTAGCGGAAATGTCGCACTGCTTGGTACACTGCCAGGAGTTCGCGGTCGAACGTGCTGTACCTCGTCTCGGTCGGCTGAAATAGTTTTTTGCTGTAGAAGGCGAGTGGATGGGGCTCCGCCCTGGACCACCCTTGCTCGAGGACAGCCCGCAGGCGACGTTGCTGGCGTCGGTGGTGAGGCGTAAAGGTGCAGCAGGGTCTTGGTGGCATAATGTCGCGGCTCTGGCGAGGGCCCTCTTCGTCTCGTTGAAAGCCTTCTCTTGTTCGGCCTCCCACGTTAGGGCCTTTGGGATGAATCGGCGGTAGTAGTTGACCATTCCGATGAACTCCTGCAGGGACTTGACCGTGGTTGGTGTTGGGAACTTCTGCACCACGCCTACCTTCGAGGCCATGGGGCGCACGCCCGTCGCGGAGATCTCGTGTCCGAGGAAGTCCACCTTCTCGGCGCCGAAGGTGCATTTGTCGAAACGGACGACCAGCCCGTTTTCCTGCAGGCGCTTCAGGACCGCTCGGACGTGATGTAGGTGCTCCTCCAAGGACCTGGAAAAAATCAAGATATCGTCGACGTAGCAGACGCAGAAGGGCAGGTCCCCCAGGATGCTGTCCATCAGGCGCTGGAAGGTGGCCCCTGCATTCCTCAGGCCGAAGGTTGAATAATGGAAGACGAAGGAGCCAAAAGGCGTGATGATGGCAATCTTGGGGACATCCTCGGGGTGCACTGGAACCTGGAAATAGGATTTTAAGAGGTCCATTTTTGTGAATACCTTCGCCCCATGAAGGGCCCCTGTCAAATCCTGCATGTTTGGCAAGGGTATTGGTCGGGGATTGTAGCGAGGTTGAGTCTTCTGTAGTCTCCGCAGGGCCTCCAGGTGCCGTCAGGTTTCTGTACCATGTGCAGGGGCGACGCCCAAGGGCTCGATGCTTTCTTGCAGATGCCCATTCGTTCCATCTCCGAGAACGCCTGCTTCGCCTCCTGGAGGCGGCCTGGAGGGAGTCGTCGGAACTTCGCAGTGTGTCGGGGGGCCTGTGGTGGCTATGTGGTGGAATATCCCGTGCTTGGGCGGCGTCCCTGCCGCCTGACGAAGTTCCGGCTTGAAGACTTCGGGGAACTCCTGCAGGAGGTTGCCGTATTTGGGTGGGGGGGCGATGGTACAAATTGTAGGGGCGCCCGGCCGCCTGCTGCTAGTGGAAGGGAAAGGCATGTCCCCGTGTCGAGGAGGCGTTTTTGCGGCCCGACGTCCACCAGGAGGCCGTTCTGCGCCAGGAAGTCTGCCCCCAGTAGCGGGATCCTGACGTCCGCAGATTTGAATTCCCAGACTAGTTTTCGCCCAAGATGGATATCTCGAGGGGCTTCGTGCCGTAGGAACGGATGGGGGTCCCGTTTGCGGCGACGAGGGAGGTTGTTTTGTCGGCTCGCGGCTACGGTCTTTTTCCTGACGGCGGGAATATCGAGTGCATTGCCCCCGTATCCACCAACATCCTCCGGCCGGAGATCGCGTCGCGGACGTAGAACCCTATGGTGTGTGGTTCCGACGCGGCCGTTGCCACGGGCGGCCTTGGTTTTGTTTTGCCGTCGTCGTTTTTTGACTGTTGGAAGGTGCAAGTGGGCTTTCGCACCTCCTGGCGAATCTCCCCGAACCTCCGGTGGAAGCTGCACCAGGAGTTTTCACCTCGCTGCGTGTGGGAGGACTTCCCTTGGGATACGGCGCCGATCTCTTGCGTTGGGTCGTCGTCGTCTTCTTCCTTCTCTGCGGCCAGGCACACGGAGGATCGTGGGGGGGCGGCGAGCTTCGCGGCATTGTTTGACAACGTCAGCTTCTTTGCCTTCTCTAGTAGTTCGTCGCCTCTAGGGTGTACGCGTCGGTCAGCTGCTTTCGGACGTCCGGCTCGAGTTGCCGCAGGAATATTTCGCGGCTCAGGCTGATCTCTACCTTTTTTCCGTCGGGGCCTATTTCGGGCAGACGGACGAGGCCCATCACAGTCCCAGGCATCTTGGGTGTCGGCGCCGCGCATGGGGTTCACGACTAGGTCGAGGGCGCGGGCGCCCCTTTCAGCGATAGGGACGGAATAGGCTGTCAAGAGCCTTTCTTTTATCTCGTCGAGCGTGACAAGTCCGATTCGTGCTCGACCGGTCAGCCAGTTAGATATTCGGCCGAGCACCCTCTGTCGGGAGAGCCGCTGCGACGAGGTCAGCCTGCAGCACTTTGTTTGTGAGCCCCAGCGATCCGGAATTGCCCTTCGGCTCGGAAGAACAGGAAGACGGGAGTCAGTTGTGAAGGGGGGCAATTTGACAGCTTGAGCGGCCGCTGTGTCAGAGTCCGTCGCTGGGGCGGGGGAGGCCCGGGTTTTCCCGCGAGGTTTCCCGCGAGGTACTGTTTGCGCCCATTGTCCTCTCTCACAAAACGGTCGACAGAGTCGTGAATGGCGGGCCAAACCGTTTGAGGAAACGCCTGAACACACCTTGGGCAGGTATGCCGTATTTAGTCCGTTAGAGGCGTTGGTTATTTCCACGGTAGGAGCTTTCAGAGATCTATACTGAGGCGCCGTATGAGTCCGTTAAAGATCTCTGAAGGTGAGCGGCGGTAGTGAGTCCCTTAATGGCTGAGCCAAAACCGCTTGGGTTCACCGTCCAAACCGGGGGGAGGTCACCAGTTGTGAGAGGTGGACAAAGAGGCAGGTAGAAGTGTACTGATTTTTATTACAGTCCAGGGAAAATATAAATATACAGCATGCGGACGGAAATGTGGTCACCGACCCGCGAGAGAGTAAAAGTGGGTCGGCGAGACCCGATTTGTGTTTCTTGAGAGACATAAAATACAAAATATAAAAGTACACAATATGTGGTTATACAAGCTTTATACACTGACGGAAAGCCCGCTGAATGCTCTCTCAGGGGGAAGTAAGAACAACGCGAATGATGAATTATGTACAGAGAAAATTATGAATAAGCGTTGTCCTTACAATATATATATATATATATATATATATATATATATATATATATAGTATATATATATAGATAATATATCATATATAGTATATGATATATATAGAGATAGATATATATATATCTACATATATATATATAGAGATATATATATATATATATATAGATATATATAGAGAGATATATATAGATATATATATATATATATATATATATATATAGATAGATATATAGAGATATAGATATAGTATATATATATATATATATATATATATATATATATGATATATATAGATATATATAGTATATATATATATATATATATAGATATATGTATATATATATATATATAATTATATATATATATATATATATATATCTATATATATCTATATATATATATCTATATATATATATATATATATATATATATATATAGATCTATATATATATATATATCTATAGATATATATATATATATATATATATATATATATATATATATATATAGATCTATATATATATATATATATATATAGATATATATATCTATATATATATATAGATATATATATATATATATATAGATCTATAGATATATATATATATATATATATATATATATATATATATATATATATATATATATATATATATTATATATATATATATATATATATATATATATATATATATATATATATATATATATTCTGAGGAAGCACATCACAGGGATTTATTGTTTGTTATTGGAAGTTTTTAACTGAACAATGTAGAACAAGGTGTATATGATGCAATAAAGGTAAGTTAACTTGAGAATTTAACCTAAATAACGTGAGAAATTTACTGTCTTTTGTTTAGGTTTTTTACTTCATCCCAGTGGGTGTGGCACTAAACATGGAGTGCTACGGAAATCTGGGTATAAAAACCAAATCATAAACTAAGAAGATGAATTTCATTGATTATATATCCTTTTCTATATTGTTCATCAAAATTTCATTAATAAAAAATATCTTTGTGAAGAACACTACCTTAGAATTATATATATATATATATATATATATATATAATATATATATATATATATATATATATATATATATATAATATGTGTTTATATATATATATATATTATATATATATATATATTTTAGTATGTGTGTGTGTGTATAATGTGTGTGTGACTAATAACATCATTACTGAAGACAACCAGGAACTCAGCAGTGTCATATTTTCCTCTAAAGGGAAAGATGGTGTATTTCTCTCTCTCTCTCTCTCTCTCTCTCTCTCTCTCTCTCTCACACACACACACACACACACACACACAGACACACACACACACACACACATATATATATATATATTATATATATATATATATATATAATATATATGGGGGTGTGTATAACATTGGAGCTTTCTTATCATACAGATGAGCTGCTCTGAAGGAAAGAAAAGCAACTGCCATTACCTCATTCATACTCTTAGCTTTGAAAAAATGATTAATATAACGAGGAATTGCGTAGTAGCTTCATTTTCAGTTATAAATTATGATGTATTTCATGAAACAGACTCATTTTCAGTACTAAATTATGATAGCATTTCATGAAACACTGCTCTCGCAATATATCTTATCTGTCTCAAGCAGCTGCAACCACTTTCTATAAAGCACGCAGTAATACCTATATATATATATATATATATATATATATATATATATATATATATATATATATATATATATATATATATATATATATATATATATTATATATATATATATATATATATATATATATATATAAGATTGTGACAAGAATTAGCACCTGTCAGGTGTCTTTTTTTTCTTTTTTTCTTTTTTTTTTTTAATTAAGATATCAAGGCGAGTTGTGCCTTAAAATCTTTCTCTAGCAAAATGAACCGATGAATAAATTATTGAACGAAAACGAAACATGTAATGTATGAGAGTAAGTAAACGGAAATGCTAAAAGAGCGGATAATTATCATTATGGGTATACCTTATGCAAGCAGAAATGGTAAACATTTCACAGGTCTTTGAATCATTTTTGTGAGAGCTGTCGTGACGACGCCAAAGGTCATTCGCTTGTTAAGTATTTAATTAATGACAAAAAATAAAAAAAAATCCGCGAGGTTCAGTATTTGGATTTGCCGCACTGCACATAAACTGAAAACGCCAATAACAAAATTTAATATATTTCAATCAAAGTTGGGAGGCCTCTGATTAATATTTGCAAAAGTCACCGAGTGGAACACGTCCAGTTTAATACGAAACTTATTGAATCGACCTAACAATGGCGGAAAGAACCAAGTTATGCATCAAAATGAAATTGCACCAAAAAACATTTGAACGTACAAAACAGCTGAAATAAGTTTTCGAAAAGATTTCTTTATTTGCAGATTCATCAGGGTTAATATTCAATGTGGCACGAGGGTTTCAGAATCTAAGGAATATGACACCATTGACAAGAAATCAGACATTCTGGAACGTTTGCAAGACATTTTCATTCGTGACGAAAACGTTCCAGAACAACGGCAAATTTTTAAAAAATGGTTAAAAGACATACTGGAACGTTTACAAGGCATTTCAAACAGCTAACAAGACGTTCGCTGACGTTAGGAACATATTTTTCAACGTCAGATTTGCGTTTCAGAGGTAAGTAGCAAATCCTCGAACGTTTATTGGAAATTCAGAATACTGGATTTGACATCCAAGAGAAATTCCATAAAGGCGGATAGACATTCTGGAAAGTAAAACAAAAAAAGGGTAGTGGGGTGGGGTGAGAAACTATGAATGAACATTCCACATAGCTTGGAAGAAATTTAGAATGTCACGACCTTCCAGGACGGTATGCTAACATCTCCGTGCATTGCCACAGACATTCCAGGGCGCTGGAAAGTCATTCCAGAGTACTGCTTCGACATTCCAGAACCTTGCACACCCATTTCCAGTCTCTCATAGATACTTACGAACGCCATCACTGACAAGTGATAAACGGCGGGTAAACAAATCCAAGACAGATAAATACCCTTATATTCACGTGAAAAAAATCGTATTTTCCTTTCTCTTGCCTTTTTTTTTTCTTTTTTGCTGAGCTCCGTAACAAGATGATAATATTTGTAAGTGATAGGGTTCTCTTGGCAACAATCTCGCTCTTGTCAAAACCATTCAATCACAATGTACAATCATTTACGACCAAGGTCTAGATAATACGCATTCTCTAGACCTTGAAGAAGACAGTAACACAGTCAGCGAAGTTTAGCTACGTTGGGTCTGATTGGGTAATTTTCCAGAAGGATAGTGCATTCTACAGACACTACACAGGACCTCCTACTATTTTTCAAAAGGCGAATGAAACCAAAAGCAAAATTTTTACATGCCTCCGACTTCACTAGCCTTGGGGAAAATAGTAGAAAGTCCTACTGAAGCACTGAAGCGTCAAGGAATAAATGAACTTTGGAGAGTTGCTGTATTATTATTATTTTTTTTTTTTTTGCTCTATCACAGTCCTCTAATTCGACAGGGTGGTATTTAGTTTGGGGTTCCGGGTTGTATCCTGCCTCCTTAGGAGTCCATCACTTTTCTTACTATGTGTGCCGTTTCTAGGATCACACTCTTCTGCATGAGTCCTGGAGCTACTTCAGCCTCTAGCTTTTCCAGATTCCTTTTCAGGGATCTTGGGATCGTGCCTAGTGTTCCTATGATTATGGGTACAATTTCCACTGGCATATCCCATATCCTTCTTATTTCTATTTTTAGATCTTGATACTTATCAATTTTTTCCTTCTCTTTCTCTTCAACTCTGGTGTCCCATGGTATTGCGACATCAATGAGTGATACTTTCTTCTTGACTTTGTCAATCAACGTCACGTCTGGTCTTATTTGCACGTATCACCCTATCTGTTGTGATACCATGGCATGGATAGACTATAAGAAAGCCTTCGACATGGTACCACACACATGGCTAATAGAAGGCCTGAAAATATATGGGGCAGAGGAAAACACTATCAGCTTCCTCAAAAATACAATGCGCAACTGGAATACAATACTTACAAGCTCTGGAATAAGACTAGCAGAGGTTAATATCAGGAGAGGGATCTTCCAGGGCGATTCACTGTCCCCACTACTCTTCGTAGTAGCCATGATTCCCATGACAAAAGTACTGCAGAAGATAGATGCTGGGTACCAACTCAAGAAAAGAGGCAACAAAATTAACCATCTGATGTTCATGGACGACATCAAGCTGTATGGTAAGAGCATCAAGGAAATAGATACCCTAATCCAGACTGTAAGGATTGTATCTGGGGACATCAGGATGGAATTTAGAATAGAAAAATGTGCCTTAGTCAACATACAAAAGAGCAAAGTAACAAGGACTGAAGGGATAAAGCTACCAGATGGAAACAACATCAAACACATAGATGAGACGGGATACAAATACCTGGGAATAATGGAAGGAGGGGATATAAAACATCAAGAGATGAAGGACACGATCAGGAAAGAATATATCCAGAGACTCAAGGCGATACTCAAGTCAAAACTCAACGCCGGAAATATGATAAAAGCCATAAACACATGGGCAGTGCCAGTAATCAGATACAGCGCAGGAATAGTGGAATGGACGAAGGCAGAACTTCGCAGCATAGACCAGAAAATGAGGAAACATATGGCAATACACAAAGCACTACACCCAAGAGCAAATACGGACAGACTATACATAACACGAAAGGAAGGAGGGAGGGGACTACTAAGTATAGAGGACTGCGTCAACATCGAGAACAGAGCACTGGGGCAATATATGAAGACCAGTGAAGATGAGGGGCTCAAGAGTGCCTGGGAAGAAGGACTGATAAAAGTAGACGAAGACCCAGAAATATACAGAGACAGGAGAAAGACAAGCAGAACAGAGGAATGGCATAACAAACCAATGCACGGACAATACATGAGACAGACTAAAGAACTAGCCAGTGATGACACGTGACAATGGCTACTGAGGGGAGAGCTCAAGAAGGAAACTGAAGGAATGATAACAGCGGCACAAGATCAGGCCCTAAGAAACAGATATGTCCAAAGAACGATAGATGGAAATAACATCTCTCCCATATGTAGGAAGTGCAATTCTTATTATTATCATTATTATTAGCAATCCAAGACTCTTGGAAAGGTGTATTTTGAATAATGTTATCAACAGATAGGATTGCAGCTGATAGAATTTGAGACTTTATTTTCCAAATGATAAGTCATATGTATACAGAAATTATGTATGATAAATTCGTAAAGTAACTAAGTCTACGGTCATAACCAGCCCCGTTTTACGGGCTCATTATAAACCATCTTAGGGGTTCCCACTATAACCCTGCCAAGTTCCATGCCCATTGGACCAGCCGTTTGGTTGTGATTAAATGACAGACAGACAGACATAACGCCCATTCTAATAAGATTATTATCATGTATTATTAAGTGTCGGATATTTATTGATTCATTTATTTTTTGGGCTCATTACAACTGGTATCGCAACCTTTCTTTTCAGTATTTTGTATCATATAGTTCTAGGACATAGCAAAAAATTCTATATTAGTTAAGCGTTTTTTTAAGATGTTATTCGTAATTGCAATAAATAATGTTTAAACGGCTTCTTTGATTCTGACCTAACCTATTCTACAATTTAAAAAAAAAACATTCACTTCGGAAATTCAAACAAAATTAACTGGGACTTGAAAATTATTACCAGCCACTCAACTTCCTGTATCAGTTAGGACAAAGAACAGGATAATTATACTAAAATCCCTTCATCATCGGTGGGCGATTTATCATTTTAACGAAGCCTTATGCATTTGAATTTAAATCCCATAATTATCTCGATGTTCAAGTAAAGATAAGGCGAATGGGATAAAGAGAAGGACTTCTTGGTACCGTCACTTTGAAACCTCGACGGCTGACCAGCGAAACCACCGGTATCTCGCGGAAGATCTGCGGACTTGAATCAGGCCAGGGAGGACCTTCCTTTGATCGTCGGGCTTAGGAGGCTGAATGAGTCTCCTGGAAATACTGCGAAGTCTCTACAGAAACGAGAATCGGGCACAAAGAATTGCTGGAAGCGAGAGAACAGAACGGAAGAGCCCAAGAGGATCTTAGGACGATTTCGTAACCAGAGAAGTTGGTGAATGTGTAGAGCAGTTCATTTGTTTGTAACAGGATCTTTAGATCCGATTTAACTCAAGTATTTCTAAGAACATCATGGCAGCTAATAGGAAATTAATTGTCTCTAAATGCATCCATCAGACACTGAATACTGTTCATTTCCTGTGTTCTGTCTTACATGAATAACACTGCCAGCAAGCACAGTTTTGTTGCTATACTCGAATTTCAGGACTGTGCAATTCTAAAAATGAATGAAACTTTTAGAATCTTTTGCAAACAAATTAAATATTCGATTAACATTAAAGGGGTTTAATGAAAATAGATACAGTTTTGAAAGGTTTTTTATGCTTGTTGAAATACCAAATTGTCCCAGTTATTCTGACAATAATATGCGCGCGAGAATCTATAAAGAATAAGTAACCTAAATATGCTATAAATCTTTTTTTTTTTTTTTGGCTTGGTTTAAATTCTGTTACAAAGTCTTTCTTTACTGGTTATCAAATTCACGTAACTTACCGTGGTCTGTATTTTGCGCAAAACTTTGCAGAAAATAATTAAAGATTGCGTTGAGTACAGGATGGCTGAAGAATAAAACGAAGTTCATATATATATATATATATACTATATATATATATATATATATATATATATATATATATATATATATATATATATATATATATATATATATATATATATATATATATATATATATATATATATATATATATATATATATATATATATATATATATATATATATATATATATATATATATATATATATATATATATATATATATATATATATATATATATATATATATATATATATATATATATGTATATATATATATAATATATATATATATATATATATATATATATATATATATATATATATGGCAATGGGAAAAAGGTGGCAACGTTTGACTCACAGGTAGCCTGACACAAAACAGGCACTTGCATCAGACCTGCAATGCAAGGGGAGAGGGGTGATCTGCGTTATATCGTACGAGAATATCACGATCATTGCAAGATTACAGATGGCAAATAGAGTAATTTATTTAAGTAGTCAGTCGTAAGCAAAATACATTAACACAGATAATCAACACCGATATCTTAGCACTGACAATTTAGCACTGATGTTGAACACTGTTATTTTATCACTATGAGAGTGGTAAGAAATAATCATTTCTTGAGATCTCTTAAAAAGATACTTAGGGGCATGGACTAGAAATATGGACAACAGTGAAAAATAAGTAATACATAGA
>NC_061107.1:17192925-17240425 GCF_015104395.2 Macrobrachium nipponense | reverse complement strand
ATATATATATATATATATATATATATATATATATATATATATATATATATATATATATAGAGAGAGAGGAGAGAGAGAGAGAGAGAGAGAGAGAGAGAGAGAGAGAGAGAGAGACATACATATACAAGTGAAATTATCGGCAGCTATTCAATTTATCATCTTTATAAATATACTCCCCTCTTTTTTCTTTCCATTAAGAGTATTCATAACATTTTTTCTATTGTTATATCTTCATAAGGGTTTGTCAAAACAAATAAATTATTATTTGGGTCATGAATGTCATATAGTGGATAATAATAACAAGAATGACAAGACTATATATAATAGATATTATGGCACGTTATAAAAACAAAACTATTAAGAAACAATTCGTTATATATATAAGTAAATTAATTTTGGGAACTGAAAAGAATATTTGCATTCAGGATGGTACCAGCCCAGCATGAAAGACAATTAAGCGACGACTACCTTTCCCAGTAGGGGGTTTAGTCCCGGCTGTTTGACCTCTTTATTCCCTAAGGTCAGTTTAACACCTGAGAGAAGAACTGGCAATGCTGGAAAATATTTTTGCCAAGTTTAAGAAAAAACGTGTTGTTTTTCTGTTGTTAAAAGCCAGAAAATCACGAGGGCTTTCAATAATCGGCAAAAATTAATTAGAAATCAAGTACATTTGCGTTGTATAACTTATGCTGCATTCAAATCCCTTACAACATGAGTGGGAATATATGATTTGGCATCGCCGGTGACCGAAAAGGGCCATCAAGGAACCGATAGGGTATAGGCTTAGTAAAGGACAAGAAGTGGAAAGGCCTCGTGGCCGTTACTCCATTATTTCACTTTCCTTCGCGGATTTTGCCTTTATTTATATATTCATCACGTTCCTATTTTTAGTGATTCAGTTATATATGTATGTATATATGTAACTATATATGTATATATTTAAATATTTATATATTACACATATAGAAATACATATGTTTGAGAGGTTAATTTACACATACATGAAATAACACTCATTATGATTATCTAGTTCCACCTTTCTGTTTTTGTGTCCATCCCACATGAAGAGAAACTCCTTATGCCACTTAATGTTAACCAAATTCTCCCCCATTTCGAAGAAAGGTCTTTGGACGTTGGGCAAAAGATATTTTCATCTTAAGACGAAATCCAATTACGAACAACATAATTCATAGCCGAGGTTACAAAAAAAAAAAAAAAAAAAAAAAAAAAAAAAACAAGAAAGGGTGAGACAAAGTAACTTGTAAAAGTAATTCCTAAGTCATACAACTTCTGGAGATCTCTTATCTATGGGGGAGGAAGAGTCGAGTCGTCTCCTTTTTCTTCCTATTCTTCTTCCTCTTCCTCCTAAATTGGAATTAAGAAGAAAGGGGGGAGGAAAGTTCCTACCATCTTCTTCCGTGTTTTGGAAATTGAATAATTGTTTAAAAGTTTTCCCATTAAGCGGGATTTTTTCCTTGTTTTTCCTCTAATGTTTGACTTCAAATGGTTTAGGAGTTCGCTCAGAGAGAATGATGTGAAGATCTTTGTTGATTTCTGAAGCGACAAAAAAAAAGAAAAGAAAAAAAAGTGCCTAAATATCTTCGCGCAATCGAGTTTTCTGTACAGCGTATAATCAAGGCCACCGAAAATAGACGTATCTTTCGATGGTCTCAGTATAGTGCTGTACGAGGCGCGGCCTATGAAACTTCAACCAACGGCTGGTGGTGGCCTTCTTTCATCGTTGCCAGACGCACCATTATGGCTACCTTTATCTTTAAATAAAATTAAAACTACTGAGGCTAGAGGGCTGCAATTTGCTATATTTGATGATTGGATGGTGACTGATCAACATAACAATTTGCAGACCTCTAACCTCAGTAGTTATTAAGATCTGAGGGCGGACAGAAAAAGTGCGGACAGAACGTGCGGACGGAAAGACAAAGCCTGCACAGTAGTTTTATTTAACAGAAAAAAAAGACCTAAGAAGAGGTAGTTAATGTTTTCATCAAGTGAAAGTTCGTAGGGAGAGAGAAGTTCACAGATGGCTTTCGTTAGTATTCATCTTAATAGTCACTAATTCCTTTTGGGGTTTATAGCAATTACTGACCTCTCTATCATTTGGTATATCGATTCTTTTACGTTAAGGACTGTTTGAATTCATTATATAGAACGGATCACGTTACAACGAACGAAAGTTCACGGATCAAATACGTGTTTTCGCTTACTCGGGGAGTAAGCCTACAAACTACTTTGTTGTTGTTGTTGTTGTTGTTGCTGTTGCTGTTGTTGCTGTTGGGTGTGAAGGAAAGCTATACTGAAGTCTCAAAAGGTCTGATAAAGGTGTTTTGTGTTGGGTTACAGATACATAAATTTTAGGATAGGATATTTATAATTTATCAGAATGAAAATGCAAAAAAATAAATAATGTGCATGTTAAACCGTACAGAGCAACTATTTCGAATAAAATATAGCGTATCAATTTTAATTTTCTTTGGTGGAACAACACGCTATTTAACCGTAGATTTTAACATGCGTCCCGAGTAAGCCGAGGGTCGGATCACGCCTTCTTTAGTTATTTAGGGGACATCAAAGACTCAACTCACCTCAAGGCCTCATGTGATTCAACGAATCGGCGTTACAAAAATCGAGGGCAATAAAAGTTTGCTAAAAATCAATGAAACATTAATTCCAAATCCTCGTTTTCTGTTTGAAATCATTCGACATCATTACTGTGTTTTAGTCTCTCTCTCTCTCTCTCTCTCACCTCAAAGTCACCTCCCCACACTCTCCTCTCTCTCTCTCTCTCTCTCTCTCTCTCTTTCGTCTTATTCAAGCTCCCCGCCGCTCCCTAGTCATATTACTCACGGGATACCTCCCTCGCCAATTTCACTATTTTTTTTATCAATCAAATGAAAATGGTGACGAAACGCACGGGGTAATGATTTTCTTCCTTTGCTGTGTTCTTCCTTTCTCCCTTTAGTTATCTTTTTAAAAATACTGAATTTCTAGCATTTTCTTTTATTGTAAAAAAAAATTAATTTCTGAGTTTCTTTTATTATAAAAAAAATTAATTTCTAAGATTTTCTTTTATTGTTAATAAAATTAATTTCTGGCATTTTTTTATTGCCAAAAAAACTTAATTTCTGACATTTTCTTGTATTATAAAAAAAACTTATTTTCTGGCATTTTCTTTTATTCAAAAATAATTTCATTTTTGGCATTTTCTTTTATT
Organism: Macrobrachium nipponense; assembly: GCF_015104395.2. Lineage (NCBI taxonomy): Eukaryota > Metazoa > Arthropoda > Malacostraca > Decapoda > Palaemonidae > Macrobrachium > Macrobrachium nipponense. The sequence goes on along the minus strand of NC_061107.1, from coordinate 17,237,193 downwards.
GTCAAAAACATAATTTCTTGCATTTTCTTTTGTTGTCAAAGAAACTTAATTTCTGGCAGTTTCTTTTATTGTTAAAAAAAACTTAATTTCTGGTATTTTCTTTTAATGTAAAAAAAATTAATTTCTTTTATTTTCTTTCAATGTAAAAAATTGTTTAATTTCTGGTATTTTTTCTTATTGTACAAAATTCATTTCTGTTCTGACTGCAATCTCATTGAGATGAAACGTCCGGAATTCGTGTTGCTGGTTCCTCTATAGCCTAGTGGGCGTGATGCTCGCCTCACGACCGCGAGGAATCGAGGTCAAATACCGGAAGACGCGGATCAAATTAAGCCCAGTCCAAGATCGCGACTTACTGTCACTTATTTGTAAGTCTATATATATATATATATATATATATATAATTATATATATATATATATATATATTATATATATAGATAGATATATATAGATATATAGATATGTATATATATATATATATATATATATATATATATATATCTATCTAATATATATATATAAATATATATATATATATATATATATATATATCTATATATGTATGTATGTATGTATGTGTATGTATGTGCGTGTATATGTGTATATATATATGTATTATACTACATACATACATATATATTTACATATATATATATATATATATATATATATATATATATATAGAGAGAGAGAGAGAGAGAGAGAGAGAGAGAGAGAGAGAGAGAGCTTATTTTGGTTTGAACAACTTCCGATTTTTTTTTTTTCTCTACACCTTTCTCGGTTACGAATTAGAAAGCAGTGAGTTTTGCATAAATCTGTCAAAAATGGAAAGGTGTATCTTATTAAATATATAAAAAATGCACCACTGGAGAAAAACAAAATAAATAGCAAACATTTTTTCCTCTTCTTCTTCTTCTTCTTCTTCTTCTTACGGCCCCAGTTCGCTGGAAGTGACACTTCAACTAAAGAAGAAAATGAAGGCAGCCAACTTTGGGGTGATATGGTGAAATGAGGGAGGGAGGGAATGAGGGAGGGAGGGAGGGAGGGAGAGAAGAAAATAGAGTAGGAAAGGGGTGGGTGGGTGGGTGGGGGATAAGGGGTGGGTTGGAAGGTAGGCGCAATCTTCAAAGGGCACCTAAATCCCTTGGGGAGCGGGTTGTTTTTAGCCTTTGGTGATTCCAGAATGCGTGTCTGGAACCCTCTTTTGATGCGAGAGATTTTTTTTTTTTCCAAATATGATTCAGAATTTTTCTTCTATCGGAAGCGATGGCGTTTGTGATATACAGCATATAAATAATTTTTCCCTTTACGTTTCAGAAGCAATTTGTTTTAGTGTGTGTCTGTATATATATATATATATATATATATATATATATATATATATATATATATATATATATATATAGTAATAGATAGATAGATAGATATATAGACGTACGTTTTGTTTGTGTGTGTATATATATATATATATATATATATATATATATATATATATATATATAGTATATATATATATATGACTGGTAAAAATGTTCTGTAACACAGAATTGGGCTCCTTTTATTAGATATATATATATATATATATATATATATATATATATATATATATATATATATATATAGATACATATTATATACATATACATATGTATATACTATATGTATGTATGTATGTATAACAAACACGCATAAAATGCTCTAAAAATGCCAAACTGAGAACCAGAATTATAAACAGGCCATTATATTTCATATCAAAATATATCTTTTCTCTTTTCTCCACAAGTACTAAATACCCCCACTTCTTCCGAGGGATACTTTTAAAAGACGTAGCCTTCAGGAGAGATGGAACATACATCCTGCCTATGTGAACTCTCTCGAGAAACAGAGTTTCCGGCCCTGTGATTGGCTTATCAACAGCCAATCAGGAGTGTCGTAAGGGACGGGCCTAGGAACCAGATGCACGGCTGATATGAATCTACTTATAGCACCAAAGTAGTTTTCTGTTCATTGTTACGAACAACATAATCGTCTATTAAGTTAGATATTTAATTCACTGCTTCAGTCTAAAGAAAGCGAAGTATACCGGCCACTTCCAACTTACAATTCTCTCTCTCTCTCTCTCTCTCTCTCTCTCTCTTTGAAAGGTTCCTGAGTTACTCCTGGCGAGACATTCCCACACACAGACAGACACCATTCATGGGGTAAGCTCATTGTAAAGCTAAAAAGATAGAAAAATATATACATATATCGGAAAATTTCGCATAAATACTCAATCTATTAAAACAGGATTAATGTTCTCATTTTATTCTACGCTTAAATACCTTTTAAAATGAGTTTATTCTTTTAATTTAGCAAAACGGGGAGTTAGAATAATGTCGAAAATAATGCTTTTGTTCAAACTTCTAACTGCTCGTATCCACTCTCCACTTTTTCTAAAACTCTTAAGATTTTCTTTCATTATTGCCAATGACAATGTTTATATAATGGCAAAATAGTGGAATAAGGTTGTTTTCCTTTACTGTATCTCATAACTACTATAACAAGTCAGGTCGAGCGCAGTCAAGCTTAAGTTATAGACAACTTCCTGGAACCAAGATGAACCACAACCGGTCATTTCAGCGACCGAAATACATGGCGCTTGTCTAACTCGATCTGGTACCTTGTATTCCACTTCGAAGTTGGATCCATCATCATTGCTTTTAATAACAGCAATTAGTAGTATGTAAGCCCACACAAGTGAGGTGCCTCGACGAGGTAATCCTCCATCCCTCGGAGGAGTTTAACCGAATTACTCTTGGCTAGGTACATCCACTGACAAACAAACACCGTTCATCATTTAAAGTATACACGAAAAGCCACCGCATAAATACCAAGTAAAACCGAAATATCTTCGACGCGATCGAGTTTTCTGTCAGGGGGGTGTTCTCAGCCACGGCGCCCATGAAACTCAAGACACGGTCCGGCGGTGGCCTATGTTGTCGGAACCTATATCGCTGTCAGAAGTACGATTATGGCTAACTTTAACATTAAATAAAATAAAAACTACTGAGGCTGAAGGGCTGCAATTTGGTATGTTTGACGATTGGAGGGTGGATCATCAACATACCAATTTGCAGCTCTCTACCTCGGTGATTTTTAAGAAAACTAAAAGGGTTATCGGGATAATTTACCAACTGAAAGTAATTTACCAACAGCATAGTTTGGTGGACCGAGTTGGGGTAAATTTTATTGTCTTATTTATATCCAAAAATCTTTGCAAATAATGTATTGGGGAATTTATGGAAAAAGATATGAAGAGACGGAAACTTAACTGAAACCAGCTTCAACATCACAGTTATTATCTTCTTCATTCTTTATTTACATCTGTTCCTACTTTTTATTCGTTTTCGGCGAAAGGGTGAGTATAGCAACCCGTACCAAACTGGTTACCGTAGAAATGAAATAAATATTAGACTTTCTCAATAATGATGATTAACGTATAATTTATGAGCGGGTTAAATAATCCAAGAATATAAATAAGGGAGTTCCACGTTCTTCAATGAGGTAAAGGATGAATCAAACCAGACGGTTTTCTCTTTTGCTTCTTAAAGCAAGTATATGGTACTGAACTTAAAAAGAAGTTGAATGGATCCAAATTGGAAGATATATAGGCAGGATAAAAATAACAGAGAGAGAGAGAGAGAGAGAGAACAGGAAGCAGCAAAACAAAGACTAGTGAATTACGAAGTGGACTGAAATTATTTAAACTAAAATTATGGATAAAAAGGCAAATGTGATAGAAGTTCACTCTCGACGTGGTTCGGAAGTCACGTAAAGCCGTTGGTCCCGCTACTGAATAACCACTGTTTCCATGCAGCGTAAAAATACCATATAAACAAAAAAAGGCAAATAAATAAAAGAGCTGAAATGTAATAATAATAATAACAATAATAATAATAATAATAATAATAATAATAATAATAATAATAATAATGAGACACGTGTCCAACAACCGTCCAGGCATAATTCCAGGACCCGTAATTCTTCATTATAAAAAAAAAAAAAAAAAAAAAAAGGATGGCGAACAAGCAAGCACATCTCTAAACGCAAGCACTCCGGCGATAATAAGCGAGAGAGCAAGCGCGCTGGTGCTTTTTCTAAGGCGAACGAAGGAAACTTTCCATTAGAGCCCGGCCGCCTTAAATTCAATGGGAAGTGTGTCCCTGGCTGTGCATTCTCCCACTTTACCCCTTACAGTAATCAAGTTTTTCCAGAGTCCTTGCGAATCAAGGCTGCTGGATGGAAGCATTCCAGGAGTCCTTGCAACTCAAGGATGCCAGAGAGGCGAATCAAGTACGGCGAAGGAGCGAGAGAGAGAGAGAGACGTTGATGCTGTTGGAAGGTCCTACTCCTAATGCCACACCCCCTCCTCCTCTCCCAGTCACTCCTACCATTCCCCCCTTTCCCCTTCCACCCTTCCCCCTCCTCCCCCGCCCCCTATCACACCCTTCCCCAGGAACATGTCGTTGCTGACACTTCATTTGAGTAGCATTGACAAAAAAAAAAATGTGTATCAAAATGGCAGAATCGTGAAATAATTTTTGCTCCTATTTCCATCTGAGAAGATGGGATCTTACACAGGTTGCAGGAGCGTTGGAGGCTCAAGTAGGGATGAAGTTGGCGACGCATATCAAGAGACGCAGAATATGTCTTACGAACATCTTATTATGGGTGGTTTGGTCTGGAGGTCCAGGGGGAGAGGTCGGAGGCAGATGGATCGGATTATATACCTCGACGAGGCCCTCTCGTTCTCAGATATGCTAAGAGGGTCTGCATTCTGACTAAGTTAAGTATATCTTAGTTTTACCAGACCACTGAGATGATTAACAGCTGGCCCGAAGGATTAGATATTTTTACGTGGCTAGGAACCAACTGGTTACCTAGCAACGGGACCTACAGCTTATTGTAGGATCCGAACCACACTAAATCGAGAAATGAATTTCTATCACCAGAAATAAATTCCTCTGATTCCGCGTTGCCCGAGCCGGGATTCGAACTTCGGACCACTGGATTGGCAGCCGAGCGCGAAAACCACTCGTCCAGCGAGGAACTTGCATTCTGACTGACAGCGCAGATGATTCACATCGGCTCATTTTTGCTCTCCTTTTCCTCGACCCTAGGAGCAACCTCCATTAGTGAACAATGACCATTTCAAGGTTTAGCAAATAACTCTGAAATGAGGTCAGTTTCAAAAAAGATAAAACATTCGTTTTAAACGGGTGATTAGTGTTAGATAAATCGAGAATCTCTACCGAATCGCGATTAACAAGTACCAGCTATTCTCTGCCGATTGGTGATCAGCATACCAATTGATCAAAATTCCTCTACAGATCATGAGTGGTGATTAACAGTTTAGTTAAGTCATCGGTCGATTTCTTCATCAGATTTTAAATGCTAGTTAAGCTTTGCAAAGGAAGGACAAATCTCTTCGGACTCTCGACCAGCATAAGAAAAATAATAATAATATCCGCAACATTAGCAGTTAAATCTCACAGAATGGGCAAAATATTAACCACATATCATGGGAAAAAATTCTTAAGATCAACATATCCAAAAATGCTGAAAATCTTATCATAAAGAGTTATGCTTACCGTATAACAGATGATATGAACTCACTTTTGGTAAATATCGCTGTGAACTGTAGTTAGAAAATTACTACCGATCGGATTTTATCAGAGTAAATGAAGGATATTTCTTATATATATATATATATATATATATATATATATATATATGTATATATATATATATATATATTATATATATATATATATATATATATATATATATATATATATATATATATATATTATATATATATATATATATAATACCGCCGAATAAAACTTTCTTGGTTGATTAAAGCCAACTTCAAAAGTCTCTGAGGATGGCTTAGTTAGCAATAAAGACGACACCGGTCACGATTTACAAACATTTTTCCCAATTTTTTTCCGGTGGTATCTGATACATGAAAGCCCGTGTATATACATATACATATATATATATATATATATATATATATATATATAATATATATATCTATATATATATTTATGTATATGTATATATATATATATATAGTACATATATATATATATATATATATAATATATATATGTATATTATATATAATATGTATCATATTATATATATATATATATATATATATTATATATATATATATATATATATATATATATATCTGAAAATTCAAGTTTTAAAGAAAGGCGCTGAAAGATTACGGATTTCATGGGTGCTCTTTCCACGTGTTCAGTCAAGCACCAGAAACTACTGGTTTCCCGGTGACCCTTTATATAAAACTGATTTTCAATATAAAATTACTAATCGAAAATTCTAACTAACTGTCAGACGTTTGGTCTGCATTTCAAAAACATTTACTTCGTTTCTGTTGAAATGCAGTGGCCTGAGTTGACACATTCTGATGATGAAAACGAGAGAGAGAGAGAGAGAGAGAGAGAGAGAGAGAGAGAGAGAGAGAGAGAGAGACATAAATATCAGTGAATGGAAATGGAGACAGATAACGTGTGTAATTGAAATAAAATTATCTCAATTGCTCTAAATTGAATTCTCTCTCATTCGGAGACGTGAAAAGGCTTAATATATAACTTCTAAACCTATAATTTGAAGGCATACGTTATCAATCACAATGACATCTTCATCATCCAAGCGCTAAATAAGCAACAGAAGTCTTGTACGTCAGATGGAAATGGGTTTCATCGCTACGAAAAAGGACGTTCTTAAATTTTTCTACAAATCCCGTCAAGAATTCTAATTAATTATTTCCCTGCCAGGAGACGAAAGAGCGATGATAAGTATCATCAAGTTCGGGATACGGCAGTTGCGATGGATGTTTTGACAGTCAACGAAATCGTAAAGATGAATCTTATGATATTGCGCTGCTAAATGGGTGAGACTGTTTTGATTTATGTATCTGGGTCTGTTTGCTTTTCAAGGCAGGCAGGGCAGGAATGACAGTTGCATAACGTCAGCTCGCCCAGGACCCAGAGAATAAAAAAATAAAAAATCATGCCAGTAAAGTAAAAGCCAATACATGTCGGCATAAACTATCAGGAACCTTTATGGAAATATACATACACACATACATACATACATACATATATCATATATATATATATATATATATATATATATATATATATATATTCATACACTTGAAAATATACATACATTTATTGCCAACGCGTTTCTTGACCCCATGGTCACATCATCAGGACAGCTATATAAAAAAAGGAGCATTCACCACAACATTATTAAAAGAAATATAAAAACATATTTATTTAGACTTTTTCTCCTTCCTACCATAGTGCCCTATGATGTGTGGGATTATATATATATATTATATACATATATATATATAATATATATATATATAATATATATATATATATATATATATATAGAGAGAGAGAGAGAGAGAGAGAGAGAGAGAGAGAGAGAGAATCATAAATCACCTGATGTTGGCATATTTCTAAAGGCATTCCTACAGTCTTCCCCGAACAACGCTAATTATTGTGAAAACTTACACCTATAGAATACGACAAAAGGCTGTCATTTCACAACAGGTATCTGTTGTAAGAACTTCTTTATACGGAAACAAAATCACGCTCGCCCGTTGACAGATTGCTATTTGGTGTGTAATTGAAAATTTTCTTGAATTGTATGTCATAAACTTTTGGGACACCCATAAAAGTCGACTTACAAGGCTTACGTCTTTATATTTTAACAGCTTCTCATGGTATCGTGATGGTGACACACACACATCACACACACACACGCAACACACACACACACGCACGCACACACACACACGCGCACACACACATAGCATAAACACACACACAAGAAATCGACCTTATATATATATATATAATATATATATATATATATATATATATAGTATATATATATATATATATATATATATATATATATATATATATATATGTATATATATATATATATATATATATATATATATATATATATATATATATATATATATATGTGTGTGGTTGTGTGTGTGTGTGTTGTGGGTATGTGTGTGTGTGTGGATGGATAATATTTATTGTATATTATATACGTACATATATATGTATAAGTATATATATATATATATATATATATATAATATATATGTACGTGATGTATGTTTACACACAAATATACATGTGTGTGTACATGTGCGTGTTAAGCTGTTATCACAGTCACTGATATATTAACACTGTTCAGAGAGATTACTCAACATTTGCAGCTACATGCAACTACACATACACAATCAAGTTTTCTGTATAGCGCATAATGCTGTATGAAACTCTCAGTCGGCCTCGGTGGCTTGTGTCGTTGCGTTGCTGGACGCACGATTATGGCTAACTTGAACCTTAAATAAAATTAAAAAAAAACTACTTAGGCTAGAGGGCTGCAATTTGGTATGTTTGATAATTAGAGGGTGGATGATCAACATACTAATTTGCAGCCCTCTAGCCCCAGTAGGTTTTAAGATCTGAGGGCGGGCAGAAAAAGTGCGGACGGACAGACAAATAGCTGCCTCAATAGTTTTCCTTTACAGAAAATTAAACAGCAAAAAAATATTATTTGAGGTGCAATTTCATGAATGAAGAGAAAATCATGGGTACGTATCACATACTGATTTCAAAATAAATGTGGCATATAAAGTGAAACTGTTTGTAATGAATGAGGTCCTGGGTTGACGGAGTGAATATTTTGGAGATTTGGAGATTTTGGGAATGACAGCGAAGTTGAAACGCTTAGTGTAGCCTTGAGGATGTTTGTGGAAGCAACTGGTGAGGATATCAAGAGGTCAATTATGAATTTCGCGAAAGGATTGATTATAAGGGAGATGCTCTGGTACAGCAGCCATGGTGTAAGTGAGCGTCCAACACGGTTTATATGTTTGGATAAGTGAAAGGTTCCGAAAGAATGGATGAGAGGAATAGCTATTTGCATGCAGGTAAATGTGACGGGGAAGACTGTGGGTAATAGAGGGACAAAACCTTACTATAGTACTGGAGATGAGCTGTAGGATTTTATTTCAGCAAATAGGAAGAACAGTGAGGTTAGGCAAGAAAGGTGTGTAAATCAAGTGTTAGCTACGCTAGGAAGGTTTGTGATTCAATAGTTGTTATAAAACAATTGCATAAGAAGTATGAAAGCAAAAGAAAAATGTTGTACGTGACATACATACACCTAAGAAAAAGATTGTAATGAAATCAATGTAGGCAATGTTAGAATGCACAGGAAACATATTGAAAAAGATAATTTTTTTTGGAGACATTATCATTTTCTTCAATGACCACAGTATTTACTAGCTTAAGGGTAGGCTCCACTTTGGAGGGGTGCCGATCGTAAAAGATCGTAAAAATATTTGCCAAAAATACACTAATCAAGACAAGCTAATGAAATTTTCAGGCATTATTAGCACTATAATAACGCATATTCTCTGTGAGTTTTATCATCCTACAGGGAAAATAAATGATTTTATGAAAAAAAATGTGAAATTCAGGGCCCCTTGTACTGAAGGTTATTTGGTGATCGTGACGAAACTACAGTCTGAATAGAAATTCGGTCTTACAGAATGTTTGGCATATCCACCTGGAACATGCACATAAAGTATTATCAAAATAGAACAGTAAATAAGCACGTAATACAACAAAAAATAGCAACAACTTCAGGTAAGTTCGGCTAAAGCCCCGCCGAAAAATAAGACTATAGCTAGGAAGAAATATTCAGAAAAAATTCAAACCTCGATTTAGGGACAAAACCTTCTGAGAGTTTGTAGTTATTATGTCACTTGATAGCCTAAACAAAACATCTAAAAAATAAAAATATATTTAGGGACAATCAAAGAAATATCCCCCCCCCCCCTTCCCGAAAAACCAAACCAGAGAAAAAAGCGAAAAACAAAAAAGCGATTTTTTCTGAGGACAAGAAACTTGAAAAATTAGTTTAAATACCCCTAAAATGGTTTTTCTGAGATGAAACTACTCGTAGAAACGTAGAAAACGACATCGACCAATTTAGAGAGATACTACTATAAATATTTGCGATTTCCATATTTATCGGTTGCGCTTTCGCTTCAGTTGTTGCTCTTTTTTTTTTTTTTTTTTTTTTTTGTTACGTGCTTATTTACTGTTCTATTTTGATAATGATTTATGTGCATATTCCAGGTGAATATACCAACATTCTGTAAGACCGAATTTCTATTCAAGACTGTAGTTTCTCACCGATCACCAAATAACCTTCAGTACAAGGGGCCCTGAATTTCACATTTTTTTTCTTAAAATCATTTATTTTCCCTGTAGGATGATAAAACTCACAGAGAATATGTGTTATTATAGTGCTAATAATGCCTGATAAATTCATTAGCCTGTCTTGATTAGTGTATTTTTGGCAAATATTTTTACGATCGGCACCCCTCCAAAGTGGAGACTTTAAGTGAGCAAGAATATCTGGTGGGTCTGAGATAGATGTGTGCTAGATCTTCAATGCTGTTTAATATCCTAACAGATGGCGGAATGTAAATAGAGAAATGACACTTTGACCTAGGTATAAGGTTGTGGGATGAAAAAAAAAGGTGTTATTAATGGAAAGTAAATAGAATGACTGCACTTTGCAGAGGGGTAGTGGCAAGAAATTCCAGTAATTAGTGAAAGAAAATGAAACCATCTGAAAGAGAATAAAGTTCAGAGTAAAAAGTGAATGTAAGTAAGAACAAAGTTATGAGGGTAAACTGAAAGAAGGGTAATGAAGCAAAGAATGTTTATTTGGATGTTGGAAAAATGGAGGCACTAGATTCATATACATATATGGAAGTAAATATAATGAAGATGGTAGAATAAGAGAAAGGCTGAGTCACAGAATAAGTCAAATAGGGAAGGTAGTATGATATATACATGAGATTAGTAAAAGCGAGCAGTTTAAAATTACTGATAAACTAAATGAAATAAAGGTTAGAGAAAAATACATGCTAAAACTTTGCTTATGAAGATAACGACTCTACATGGGGTTTAGTCTTGATGACGAAGGAAGTCTATGGTGGACCTAATGACTGAGGCTACAAGATTAAAAGTAAGATTACTTTCAAGGAGGAAATAGTCTTGTGTGTAAGACGCTTTTATGAAACATTTTCCGGCCTGCTCTAGGAGCAAGAGCCCGTGCTGGCACAGAGCCAGCTAAATCATAACCAACCCATGAAACATGTATTCTCGTGAAGTAGATATTTCGTGTTTCGACGATATAAATATCTTTCTTTATTTTTTAATTTGACGAAATTAGACTTACGGTTAAACTGATGGGAACTGAAGATATACGTTTAACAGTGTTTCTCAACCTGGGGGCGCACCCTAGGTGGTGGTCAGCAATTTCCAGCGGGGGGAGGGTGCGATCCCTAGGGAAAATATAAAAAAATTCGCTAACTATATCCGTTAATTCTCTTAATAACAAGAGTGAGGAACTAATGATATTTAGAAGTTTGTGAAAATATGCAAAAGTCTCGCCTTATAACGTTAGGTTTCTATACTTTACTACTCTAGTTGGACTCGTTTGGATCGTAAGCGTGTTCGGATCCATGATGTATCTTTGTGAAGCTGCATTTTTCCAGGCTCGTTGCCTTCAAGACCAAATACAGAAACAGGCTGAATGTTGAGAAGGGGACTTATACGCCCTGGCATTCAACCATTCATTCCGGATCCAGTAGCTTAAAGCAGTGTCAAGAATCTCACTAATTCATTCCCAAAAGAATGAAAACACACCTTCTCTCTCTCTCTCTCTCTCTCTCTCTCTCTCTCTCTCTTTTCTTTTTATTTTCCTTTAAATCTGATAGGGAATTTTTACTTAGAGCAGCAAAAGGGGGGGGGGGGGGGAGGCCGGGGGGGGGGGGGGAGGGGTGGAGGGAAGGACCACCTCTGAAAGGGGCGTGATAATAAAAAAGGTTGGTTCTCTCTCTCTCTCTCTCTCTCTCTCTCTCTTTTATTTTCCTTTAAATCTAATAGGGAATTTTACTTATAGATGCAATGGGGTGGATGGGGGGCAGGGTAGGGGAGGGGAGGACCACCTCTGAGAAGGGGCATGATAATAAAAAGGTTGAAACCACCAATTTACAATGCCGGGATTTCAAAGTGTTCGGGACTGAAGTTAAATAACTGGAAAATATTTAATAACTATACTCTGGTTTTTTTTCCATCTGTCCATCCGCCTGTGGTGTTTGCGCATGGTAACACTGCGTCCTAGGCTTTAAATAATATCGTATCTCGAATATTAACGGTGTAATTCGCATACAGTAAATTATTAAAACACTTTTCAGTTGCAAATGTACTACCAGATATCATCTTGTTTACTTAAAACTTACACTATTTAAAGCCCGGACACAGTGTTACCATGCGAAAACACCACAGGCGGATGGACAGATAGAAAAAAACAGAGTATAGTAGTGTAATGACCCAACATCTTGATCCCTGGAGACAGACACTTAATTTCAGTAGTTTATGTTTATTCTTTAAGAAAATCATTCTAAATGGGGCAAGAGTTAATGCAGACTTAGTAAATAATCTTGTAGGGAAGAATAAGGATGAAGAGGGCAAACATGATCTAGTATTATTAAGTAAATAAACTATAAGACAGCAGCGTTGACAAATAAGCAATAAACTGTTGAGGAAAGTAAATAAATAAACTGCTGGATGCATGTAGGACAGAGTTAGTTATGTACGAGAAACTTAAATGATTCATTAGACGAAATTTACAGTTGTATTCAACATACAAACATCAAAGTGGGTCTGTCCAAGTCTGGCGCTGTGGGAATTCGCTTACATTTCGCTACATGAAAGTGTTACACTATGACATGCTTTAATGACATCAATCTTCTTAATAAAATCTCCAAATTGAAGTACCAAACTTGCAAATGGGTACGCACGTGTCACGAAGTACATGCTCTATTATACTCTAATAGTTTCTGTCTAAATGTGTGCTTGCGCCTGCAAGGGGAATCTGCTTAACAGCTGAAAACATTCCAGCAAAACATCGACCACACGATCGAATGATTGAGAGGACAACATCGCTGTGCCGTATGTGGGTCGTAGCCGAGCGACTCGAAGCTCGGCCAGGTGGCCCTCTCTCTCTCTCTCGCTCTCTCTCTCTCTCACCCGTCTTGGGGAGAGACTTGCTCGACCCAAGGGAATGATGATCCTCTCTCACTAGACTGACTCTCTCGCAGGACCCAGGTCTCCTCTCTCTCAGTCTCAGTTCTGGCTTAGCTGCCAGAGGAGAAGGTCGATAATGGTGTTTCGCTGGAGTTTTTTTCGAGACCGCATTAATCGCATTGCCGCATGCAGTCCTGCACTGAATAAATTAACTTTTAATGGATGTTTTTTTTTCTAAATTGGAATCATTTTGCAATGCGACCATTTACTGCCGGGACTAACGTAGAAGATTCTTCTTTCGAAAGGGAAAGTAATGGCATTGCTGTGCATTCCTGGTATAGAAAGTTTTCTTAAGAATTCGCACAATTCAGGACATTAAGGAATGCGAACTTTTTCTTGAGTATATATAAGTCGCTCGTTGAATATACCAGAACGTTACTACAGCGAATTGTCGAGTTGAAACGCAACATATGTCCGGGCTACTGTAGCGCAGGAGAACAGTGATGTACACTTTGCCAGAAAAACCGCTTTTTATTGATGCACCCGCTCCCCCGCGCCGAGGGACTACGACAATCCTTTTCAATGATGTATTGAAGTTTCCTCGTGCAAGACAGTTGTTGGTGGTGAAATGAAAATGGTGAATGTTCGAGGAGTTACGGTGCTGTTGGTGCTGCTGCTCTACTTGCTGGTGTTCCTGCTGGCGACGGCAGTGTTGCCAACGGCGGCCAACTTCAACCTTTATCTAACCCAGGCGGAAGTGAAGAGAATATTGGGTAAGGCTGACGGATGTTTTTTACGTCGAACTTCGTTCGTCTTGCACTTTTATTTTATATCGAAGAGCTTCACTTGTTAACGATAATCTTGCATTTAACTATTATTTCAACTTTAGGAATACCCAAGCTTTCGCAATGCATCTGTCTGCAACACTCATTGATTTTATCATTATGAACTAATAATTGTATGTCAAAATATTAAAAGCGTTCTTAGGGTCAAGTGCCTGGGCAATAACCTTCTCATTATCTTGAATGTTTATATGAACTATTGATAAGTTTTTCATCTTTTTTGTTTATTATTATCTGTATATTCGCACTTCGTGTTTTTCATATATACAGATACAGATTATTATGCCTGTATCTGGACATAGAAAGTGAAAGCAACATGTACAGATACACTATATATATATATACACGCAACATGTACAGATACTCTATATATATAATTTATATATATACACGCACTTACAGCTCGATATTCATCGCGCTTCACTTTTAACTTTACAAAGTTTAGAACGCAAATTACGAAGGAAAATACTCTTAAACACAAAAACAAATAAAAACCATTCTCAAAAGACAAAAAACACATTTCCGAAACACACCGACAACAGTGTGTTCACACTCGTGACTACACTTGAATGCAAACAAGTGTAGCGGATTACGTTCACGTTAATTTTCATGTCAATAAGCTATCTATCCTGTTGGGAAATTTGAACGCACCTTTTTTTCCAGGAAACCAGAATACATCTCTTTTTCTCTTAATGGGTCGATCATTTATATGTAAAACTGGGAAGCTGCCTATTCGGTATGTCATCAAGAAGTTAAATGTATGCTTGCTGTGCAATTGTCCCATGTGAATGCACTATATTGGAAAGAACAAAGAGGAAAATACAAAGCCCTGTTTCAGAATATTAATGCCTCTCTCTCTCTCTCTCTCTCTCTCTCTCTGTATGACTCACTGGGTAGCGAGCCACGCACGAAACCTTTCACAAATTTTCGTTCTTCAAAATCGTATTGAACTGAAATCTCTGTCACTCTCCCTTGCTTCCGCCTGTGCACACTTTTAAAAATACAATAAATAAAATAAAACTTCCAGGATTCTGGAAGCCTAAGCTTAACTATTACTGGAAAGGCAGAAACCTCCGTCGCACAAGTTTAGTGGCTGAGTTTCACGGCTGGATTTGGTTTCCAGGTGGAATTGTACAGTTTCCAACTTGCAGATCGTATGGAAATATGTCATGTGACTTTCTTGTTGCTTGATCTTCCTGCGGAGTTTGAAGCAAGGAATTGTTTACTCATTCCGTATTATATATAATATATATATATATATATATATATATATATATATATACTATATATATATATATATATATATATATATATATATATATATATATATGTATATGTAGTCTAGTGTACATTTATACATATCAATTAGAATTTTTAAGTATGGGAAAAACTTGATGGTGAATCATATAAATGAAATGTTATTTAGTCATTTGCATCATAGTTAACTGTGCTACGCATGCAAACAAAAGATATATATATATAAATATATATATATATATATACACACACATATATATATATATGTATGTATATATACAATTATATGTTTACACATGCATAAATATATATAAATTGTAGATGCCTGAAAAGTTCAGGCAATAATAAATGCAAATTATTAAATACCATTTCACGTGCATATTTAACCTACAAATTCTTCCCACTTTCAAAAGTTTCAGTTGATATCGACTCATTCCAACCATACCCGAAATCTGAATGGGTCACCGAAGACCACGAGAGACCAACAAGACGCACGCGAGCAGATGGCATCTCTGGAAACCGAGAGGAATATGCTAAATGAGATCTCCTCTTTGTCCAGAGTTTTGTTCACTTTTTTATTCTTATCCAAAAGAGGCGTTTTGCAGCTGCTGCTGATGTTGCAACGCGACAATGCACTCACTTCCCCTGAGGATAATTGAAGCTGTGTTGAATTGCACTGAATGGTTAAATGACTTGATAACAAATACTGTGGGATGACAAATGACAAATTAATCAAGTCATTTGTCCTGCAATAGGTATGGTAAATGACCTGGTTGAAATGGAGTAATTTGTCACCAGGCGTAGGGCGATTTACCACAGAGCTTAAGCTATCTCTTTAAGAAAGAATTTATTGCTCAAAAAGATATGATGATTATCAAGACAGTTCTGTCCTGATAAACAAATTGTTACAGTGGGGACACGACGAAAGCGTTCTGATTAAGTATGTCATAGGTTAAAACTATAATGCCCTTATCACAATGTCAGAAAAAAACATTTTGCAAAAAAGTTGTTTGTGAATTTGACTGAGTCAGTCAAAGGCTTTCATAAATTTAGTAGGATACTTTTGCTTAAAATGACTAATTCATTTCAGCAATTCACCGAGTGACTTCCAATGGTAGTACTAATTGGGTGGTTGGAGAACTGTAATCTCCTTCAGTATCCTTTAGCCCCTTACAAGGTGAATTTCTAACAATTCTTCTCTGAGCTTAAAATATTGTCAGTGTTCAGAGTAATCTACACAATTCTATTTTATGGTAATGACTTTCAAATTCATGTATTTCTCTGCCAACTTAACGTATTACGCGTTGTAGAATCACTAACTTAATTCAAGTTACCATCCGTATCTTCATAGACATATATTTCTTTATATTGTCACGATTGAATGCAGACGAATTCTCCCTCCCTCTTTCTATCTCTCCACATATCTTTTTCTGTGCGTTTGCCCATAAATCCTTCACTTGATCCTTCAAGGCCGGTGTTCCATTCGAGAAGAAGGATCGCTTCTCAGTTCCCAGTGAAGGATTACTCAGGAACTTACCGAGAACGTTTGCAATCTGGAAAATTAAGTTCCTCTCAATGCACATGAATCTCCCTCAGTATATAAACATACCATGCGGTCTTGGATCGTATCAAAAACCAGATTATAGCTGGTTAAAAAACCTATGAATTCTACTCATAAAAAACGACAGGAAACTGACATTTTTGGAGAGCACTCAAAGAATCGTCACGATTTGCAGCCTGCCAGCGCAACGGTGAGTGGATGCTGAGTGATGAACCTGAGACCAAAGTATTTCTTGAAAATCACCAAACTGTTAAAAAGTAATTTGAACGAAATGATCCAAGAGGAAATTGGATATTTACTTCGAAATGACAGACATATACATCTTTAGAAATGTAATTACAGAACGGCCTTACAGTCCTTACAGGCCTTACAGCTAGTTCGGGTTGCCCAAGGTCCCTCAGTGTTACTTCACACCAAGTGGGATATCGTCACAGAAAGAAACACCAGGGACATGACACGAATCCATTTCAATTTGGTTTTCAGCCGTGACGCAGTCGTAGTCCCATAGATCTTTCGTAGGCCCCGGTAACTGTGCCATTTTGTTATGCTGCTTATAGAAAGAATATTTCCAGAGTGAGGCAGACAAAACCGTTCTCATAAAAGCGGCTTTAGGGAGAGCATAACTGTTTTTGCTGCCAGTTCCTTGAATTAAAACAATAAGAGAGGCCATAAATGAATGAATAACAATATGATCATTTTTTTAAATTATTTTTTTTAGAGTTCAGTTTTGTTGCCTGTCTGGAGGAACTGTCCTTTGCCCAAAACTCACACTATCTCACTGCCTCATTCTTGTATTATCAGGGTCACTAAAATGGCTCCATCCTTCCTCCATGGGCACCCAAATAAGCCCCATCGTAAAGAAGTCGTGGAGTCGCCATTAGTGACAATCACTGAACAAATCAATCTGTCAACTTTCCCCTCCTAAGGGACTCCCATCAGTCTTATTTTTCTCCGTCATAATAATGAATGCCCTGAAGAATTAAGACTTTTTTTCGTAAAATCCAAGGGCCTTAAATGTCACCCGTAAGCATTCATAACATTATATGTAAGATTTTTTTACTTTTTTGGGGGGGTAATTTAGAACTCACTTCCCTTAGAGTCAATGACCCGAGACGCATTAATTTTTTAGTGAGCTAATCAATCAATCTGTCTTATTCAAATGTCGGGGTTGAACATAGGCCTATGGCTTGAATATGGCGTATCTTAGTCACTTTTTGGAAACTGTGAATATCAAAATCCTATATATAGATTGCTTTTTTAGGAATTGAAGGCATTTGCAGTTTTATTTAAAGAGTGATAGCCACTGAAAACTTCAGCGATATAATATAATTTTGAATACGATGTATAATAACGTAGCAAAGTGTTGAGAAAGTAATATTTGGTCTAAGAGGCTGGGAAAAAGAGAGGGGGACTGAAGGGAAGAAGGAATATTATACCATATGTATTATTATCTTAGTTGGATATCAGGTAGATAAAAACGATATGACCATTTGCCCGCAAGGAAGTTTATTTCTTCACTAAACCACTAAATGCCTTTTCATCAGATATCACCTGAAAATTCACTTACAAGAAACAAGGAGTTATGATAACCAACAGTGGATTATATATTTACAAGCGCACAATTAAGATACAAATAATCTGCTCTGGATTTACAAACGCGCAGTTAAGACACAAATAATCTATTCTCTGCTAAATTCTGGCTGTAAACCCATACTGAGGAAAGTCTTATTGATTGTTTGTATGGTGTTTTGACGTTGCAAGGAATCAGTGGTTATTCAGCAACGGGACCAAAGGTTTTAAGTGACATCCGAACCACGTTGAGAGTGAACTTCTATCACTAAAAATACACATCTCTCACTCATCATGGAATGCCCAGAAAATCGGGGGAAACGACTCGCTGCCACCGAAGTGGTAGTTCCAAAACCAAACCGAACCACGCCACTGAGGCGCTCGAAAGTTTTATCGGTAATGTTTACTTTCAAGTGAAACTTTAATCAAGCTATATGGAACCTTAGTGAGAAACTCTAAATACTTAAACACGAAGCTTTACTGAATATAGGTCGTGTAATGGGAACTTCAAATACGGTCCTTGTATTAAGATAATTTATACTTAAATTTCCTCCTACTCATTCATGAATTTGTTAATACAACTTTAATTTTTAATAAGTGATCTCTTCTTTCTGTATTTCCCATTACCTTCTGTCATCCTAATGAACATATTCTTTGGAAAGTTGAATTTCGAGTCAATGGCACCTGCGGGCTTGTTCCATATGAATAGGGTTGACCTTCCGAATGAATAATAATAATAATAATAACTAATAATAATAACAACAACAACAACAACAACAACCACAACAAAACAACAACAACAACAACAACAACAACAACAACAACAACAATAATAATAATAATAATAATAATAATAATAATAATATAATGAACCAAGTAAACCCCTGTAACAAGGCTATATTTATGCACGTTTTTAACCCTGTGCATAAATAATTAAACACTACTGTGGCTTTTAATTCTCGATAATAATAATAATAATAATAATAATAATAATAATAATAATAATAATAATAATAATAATAATAATAATAATAATGTTTAAACTTTTATTGTTCCGTTATACATGAAAATTTACTGAAGCTGTCGAACTAGATTGAAAACTACTATATTCAAGCCTAATTATTTTAACTGCAGTCCATCGATTGTTAACGAACTGCCCAATGGATTGTCAACCGGAGCACTGTAGTTAAAATCGCTAACGACAAACTAGATGATTAATTGGCGAACTCTGTTTAAAAAGCTCCAGATATGGCGAACTTTTTTTTATAAACTCGTATAGTTTATTTATCAGAGAAAACGAACTTTGTTCAAAAACTCGTAAACTTTAACCTCCAGACATTGCGACCTCGGTTAAAAAAAACTCATGTAGTTAAACCTTCGATGTAGCGAACTTTGTTAACAACTCGTATAGCTTTACCTGCAGATATAGCGAACTTTGATTTTAAAAACTCGTATAGTTTATTTTCCAGGCAGAGCTTAACTTTGTTCAGAACCTCGCATAGTTTTAACCTTCAGATATAGCGAACTATTTTCAAAAACACTCGTATAGCTTACTCCAGGACATAGCAAAACTCTGTTAAAAACTTGTGTATATTTAACCTCAAGATATAGCGAACTATTTTCAAAACAAAAACTCGTATAGCTTAAACTCCAGACATAGCAAAGTCTGTTAAAAACTACAATATAATGTTGTCTGGCACTTTTTGGCATATTTTTGCTAATAAAAAAAAGAAAAAATACGTACTATGTAATCTTGTCTGGCACATTTTGTTAAGAAAAAAAAAATAGGTAAAAATAGTTAAGCTTGTAATCTCCACAGTATCAGTGACAACCCAGTCAGTATAATAATTATGTCGGTGAATGTACGATGATTGGGCAGAAACACCACCTACAGTATGTGACATCGAGCATCGAGCCTTTCCATTCTAACCTGGATACAGCGTAGTTTACGGTTTCGATTACTGGATGAGTCAGGTTACAGAGAGAGAGAGAGGAGAGAGATAGAGAGAGAGAGAGAGAAGGAGGTAAACTTCCATATTTTCATATATGATTAGGTTAGGTTAGGAGAGAGAGAGAGAGAGAGAGCCAGAGATGAGAGAGAGAGAGAGAGAGAGAGAGAGAATGTAGGTGACACTATTTAACAACAACACAAAAATTATGACTAGATTCAAGAAGGAGAGAGAGAAGAGAGAGAGAGAGAGAGAGAGAGAGAGAGAGAGAGAGAAATAATTGAGCTGAATTGGTAGGTACTATCTGGCACTACAGGAGAAGAGAAGAGAGAAGAGAGAGAGAGAGAGAGAGAGAGAGAGAGAGTAATTGAGTTGGATTGCTAGATACTATTTGACACTTCAGGGGAGAGAGAGAGAGACAGAGAGAGAGAGTTACAAGGATTAGGATGTCTCAAAGACTTGTTAGTCCATCCGAGAGACATCGTGTGCTCACTTATCTGTAGAAGCAGGTTTTACTGTGCATTTACAGTGTCCTAATGGCTTTGTCGATATTTCTTTTAAACTCTTCCACAATGTTGCTGTTTACAACTTCTGGTGGCAGATTATTCCAAGTGTCACTTATCTTGTATGTAAAGAAGTTCCCACAATGGGATGTGTTGTATCTCTTCAGTTCTAGTTTCCATCCATTATTTCTTGTCTGGTTTTCGTTTAATGTAAATAGGTTATTGTCTACTTTTGTTATGCTTTTCAGTATTTTCAATGTTTCTATTAGTTGTCCTCGCAATCGTCGTGTTTTCTATGCCATACATGTTCAGGCTCTCTAATTGTCTTCGGTAACCTATTTTTCCTGATGGATGGAATTAACTTTTGCTCTTGCTTGTACTCCTTCTAATGTATTTATGTCTTTTCTTAGTGTTGGTGGCCAAACCTGAACTGTATATTCAAGATGAGGTCTAACTATTGATGTGCAGAGCTGCAGCACCGTTGCCTTGTTTCTGTATTTGAACTGTCTCATTATGTATCCCACTAGTTTCTGAGCCTTCTTTTCTGCTTTTGTGCACTGTTTTGTGGATTTTAAGTCCTTATTAATAATGACTCCAAGGTCCTCCTCTTGGTTCTACACTATTTATGTCATCCCAAGCAGCATATAGTTGTTTGTTCCTATTTGTAACACTTAACACTTATCTACGTTAAAAGGCATTTGCCATTTTTTTTACCACTCTCCTATTTTCATTAGATCATTTCTTAAACTTTCTACTGCACCTGGTCTGCTGCATTTAAACCTAGTTTGGTGTCATCTGCAAATTTGGCTATCCTGCTAGTTATGCTTACATCAATGTCATTAATGTGAACCAAAAACAAGAGAGGGCCAAGGACAGATCCCTGAGGAACCCCGCTTGTTACATCTACCCATTTTGATTCTTCGTCATTTATTACGACTCTGTGTTTTCTGTAAGTAGCCAGTCTTCGACCCAGTCTGCTGTCTCTAAAGCTCTAACTTTTGTCATCAGTTTCTTGTGTGGGACTTTGTCAAAGGCCTTTTGGAAATCTGAGTAGAGTAGAAGCAACTTCCATGTTTTACTGTTAACAACAATAATGACTAGATTACGGAAGTGAAGAAAGGAGAGAGAGAAGAGAGAGGAGAGAGAGAGAGAGAGAGAGAAGAGGGGGGGGGGGATAACAAGTCATCTGGACTCGACAACGACGTAAATAATTAAGAGGTACTTCATCACACCGATGTTAAAAAAAAATAAAAAGGAATGATTTTTTTGTATTGTTTAATTATTGTCGGCCACGATTTCCCTCGGTCTCCTTTTCAGCACCAAAAGTTGAATGTATTTTGTTTTTTTCTTTACGATTACTTTTTTTTCCTTTTTCCTACCCAAAAAAAACCCTCCCCCCAAATTTGTCTTTTGAATTCTCCACGGCACATTACGACAAGAAACGGTAAAAAAGCAAAAGAAAAGAAAGAAAAAAATTCAGTTCTGAGGATTCAGACTATTAAAGAAAACACTTTTTGTCTTTTACTTTTATATTATAAAAATATCAGGATATATATATATATATATATATATATATATATATATATATATATTTAGTATATATTTGTCTCGCATTGGACAGATTTCAGGCTGTAATCAGACGAGATGAAATGATAGATTTAAAAAAAGTGAAAAAAAAATCAAAACTGTTTTTCACTAATGGTTTGCAAATTAAACCAAACCAAAGGAGAAAATAATATATATATATATATATATATATATATATATATATATATATAGATATGATGTGTGTATGTGTGTGTGTGTGTGCGTGTGTGTGTATTTGTGTGAGTGTATATAGAATATATATATATATATATATATATATATATATATATATATATATATATATATATATATATATATATATATGTTATTTTCTCCTTTGGTTTAATTCTTATCATCTCTTGTTCAACGTCAGACACCCCCCCCCCCCCCCAAACAAAACAAAAAAAACTTGTCATTTTCAATTATGAAGATGCAAACTATTAGTGAAAACAGTTTTTTATTTTTTTTCCCGTTTTTAAATCTATTTTATTTTCTCGTCTGATTTCAGCCTGAAATCTGTCCAATGCGAGACAAAAAAAAAAAACTTGTCATTTTCATTTACGCAAGATGAAAACTATTACGAAAAGAGTTTTCATTTTTCTGTTTTTATAATAAATATTATTTTCTGGTTTGATTTCTTTCTTGAATCTCTTATACTAACCCGACGATACAAAAAAAACCGTTGTCCATTTTCAAAGTTATGAAAATGAAAACTATTAGCAAAAAGAGTTTTCATTTTTTAGTTTTTATTAATATATTTTATCTTCTCGTTTGATTTCTTTCTATAATCTGTTGTACAACACGTGACAAAATAAAAAACTTTTCAGTTTCAGTTATGAAGATGAAAACTATTAGCGAAAAACAGATAAAATTCTTTTTCACACTTTTAGATAGATTTAACCTTCTCCTTCGATTTCATTTTATAATCTCTGAATGTTTTCGAACAGATCCTGCATTGGTGCAACCTAAGGTTGCGAAATATTAGGTATATGGTTGGCCAGTCACCCACTGTCTTAGAGCAATTAAACGTCACATCTGAGTTGACTCACCAGCCATATATAGCGAAGCGGAGATAATTGGAAAAAAGGAGGAGAGAGAGAGAGAGAGTCAATACTAACTCAAGATGACAGACAAATGGAAAGTATACAGTATCTAGAAAGTGAATGCAAGTCAGTGAAAAAAAAAGTAATAAAAGGAATCAAATGATACGTATTACCTTTGAGATATAATGCTATAGATGTATAAAAAAATTAATTATGATAAAAGATAAATACAATAATGAGTATTTCCTTTGAAGTATACATTCATGCATAACCAAAATTCATTATAGAAGTTCAAAAGAAATACAATGATAAATATGACGATTCAAGTATACATTTAAACACGCAATACTGCAGCTGCATAAACAAATTCATTGTGGTAAAAAAGAAATACAATGATAAGTATTACGATTCAATATACATCTACACACGCAATACTGAAGGTGTGTAACCAAAATTCATCATACAGTAGACATAAAGAAGTACAATGATAACATTACGATTTAAGTATACATTTAAACAAACAATATTACAGCTGTATAGCCAAATTCATTGTAGTAAAAAAGAAAGGCGATGATAAGGATTACAATTCAAATAAACATTGAAACACGTAATGCTGGAACTGTATAAACCGAAATTCATTACACAGTAGTAAAAAAAGAAACGATATGATACGTATAAGAAATTCGAAGTTGTACAAAACAAATAATTATACTTTGGAATACGAACGCGGCGGAAACCTAAACGTACATACAATAATGACGTAAATTACTTCTCTATTTAATATTAATAATTACGAAACCTCATTAAAGTCTCCGCGCCGAGATCTGGGATGCATTCATTCGATTCCATTCTGTGTCTCTTGACTTGTTACTCGAACGGGCAGGAAAAATGGAATTCCCGTGATTCCCAGATTGAGGTATGTGGAATCGAGACGTACTCGTCGGAGTATTTCTCGAAAAGACTGTGGGTCGAATGCGAATGGTAATACGTTGTAAAATATATTACTTACAATCTTTTTTTTATCGTTGCTAGATAGTGACTCCCCCAACCCCCACCCACCCCCGGGGTTTTAACCCGGTATGTATCCACCTCTGCGGGGTGTTTACTACCACCCCGTTGGGGATTACCTTAAAAACATAAACAAAAGACTGCGAATATCATAGAGATAATGACACCCAAGAAATATTAGTCCTGGATAAGGACCCCCCGAAAATCCTTGGGGGTCACTTACCTAGGAAAGATAAATTTTTTTCATGAATATAAATATACTGCAATAATGTTGAAAATACCAAATATAAATAAACTGCAATATTGTTAAAAATGCCAAATATAAATTAACTGCAATAATGTTGAAAATATCAAATATAAATAAACTGCAATAATGTTGAAAATACCAAATATAAATAAACTGCAATATTGTTAAAATAACAAATATAAATAAAGTGCAATAATGTTAAAAGTTCCAAATATAAATAAACTGCAATAGTTTTGAAAATACCAAATATAGTTAACTGCAATAATGTTAAAAAGACCAAATATAAATAAACTGCAATATTGTTAAAAATACCAAATATAAATAAACTGCAATTATGTTAAAAATACCAAATATAAATAAACTGTAATATTGTTAAAAATACCAAATATAAATAAACTGCAATATTGTTAAAAATACCAAATATAAATAAACTGCAATATTGTTAAAATACCAAATATAAATAAACTGCAATATTGTTAAAAATACCCAATATAAATAAATTGCAATATTGTTAAAAATACCAAATATAAATAAACCGCAATATTGTTAAAAATACCTAAATAGACTGCAATATTGTTAAAAATACCCAATATAAATAAACTGCAATATTGTTAAAAATACGAAATATAAATAAACTGCAATATTGTTAAAATACCAAATGTAAATAAACTGCAATATTGTTAAAATTACCAAATATAAATAAACTGCAATGTTGTTAAAATACCAAATATAAATAAACTGCAATATTGTTAAAAATACCGAATATAAATAAACTGCAATATTGTTAAAAATACGAAATATAAATAAAATGCAATACTGTTAAAAATACGAAATGTAAATAAACTGCAATATTGTTGAAAATACCAAATATAAATAAACTACAATAATATTAAAAATACCATATATAAATAAACTGCAATAATGTTCAAAATACCCAATATAAGTAAACTGCAATAATGTTGAAAATACCAAATATAAATAAAATGCAATAATGTTAGAAATACAACAATAAACTGCAATATTGTTAAAAATCTCAAATATAAATAAACTGCTATGATGTTAAAAAGACCAAAATAAACTGCAAAATTGTTAAAAATACCAAATATAAATAAACTGCAATAATGTTAAAAATACCATATGATAGAATATTTTGCAACGGCAGGTCGTCTAAGATTAATGAGGTAAATAAACATAAAAAAAAATTCAAATGAACTACATTACACAAAAGAAGTCAGTTCAAGAAGTGGACCATCATGTCTCGGAGACATGCGCCTACCAAAGAGCTCTTTGATGACGTCACGCGTCAGGGGGTGTGTTCGTCCACCAAACGCCAACACCCTTCCCCCCCCCCACCCCCCAACCCCCGGTCCAACCCCCGCCTTTAATCAGACGATGCTCCTGAGTTCTTCAGGAGGAGTACGGCTGCTTAGTTTGTGTGGCAACATTCCTGGTACTGTAAGAGATCGTTAATGACGTTCTTCTGGAGGTTTATCATTTTTTCTTTTATTTTTATTTATTTTTTTATTTTTTGTCTTTTCAGCGGCTTCTCCCAGATGGGATGTGTATACCCATATGCATTCGAACAACGTGTTTTTATCTGTTTTTGGTTTTTCTCTTATGTATAAGTATTAACGTATATATACATATATATTATGTATAATATTTATTCTAACTTTACTGCTTTAGGAACTTAGGATACACGAATGATTTTATCTTTGTTTTTCTTCTTCTTCTTTCAAGCTTGATCTCAGTCGAGGTCGCTGTTTCCAACTAGTCCTTTTCCAGAACTGGAAAATTTCAAGAATGACTTATTACCTACAGAAATTCACATTTGAAGTTAACCGGTATCAATATGAATTCCTCATTCTAACTTTTACTAGCTTTGCAGGGAAAGTATATCTAAAATGTGTAGTTATCATAAACCTTATAATTCATTATTATTATGATGGTCAATTTATTCTTTTATAAAGTTATTTTTTCTTTTCTTTTTTTGCAAATTCATTAATTTATTTTTTAGCAATAGAATTCGAACAAACTATGAAAGAGAGGAGAGAGAGAGGAATAGAGATAGAGAGAGAGAGAGAGAGAGAGAGAGAGAGAGTGATAAATGGAACACAGCAAATGACAAACAGCTATGAATATCGGAGCAAAAGCTGTCAATACAGAGACAAATAACCGAAGTTTGGAAATATTCTCTTTTGCAAAAATAGTTTTAAAAATTTCAAATTAGTCTGTGATAAAACAAACGAAAGATAAGATGGAGAGGTCGATTAAGAGGCAGAAACTTATTTTTTGTTAGTTCAGTAATCAGGTTAAAAGCAGAATTAACTCGCGTAAGGCAAGTTCATGTTACGATGCTAAAGGCGAATATTGCTAAACAAAAGCAGTGTTGCAATAATCTTCAATATTTCATTACAAATAACACTTTTTCGCTGCGAAAATTATACATGAAGAATAAATGTTAAAGGAGAAATAAAATTACTTATATCAGATCACTATCAAGGCTGACGTATTCAGGCATTCCCGATTTTATATCTTACAACTAAAACGTTCGAATGAGGTATTTCAGGTTGCGGAAAACGAGGGAAAAAAAATTTCCGTTTTCTCTGAGATTCGAGTGTTTCCGTTTTCTTTGAAGTTTCCCCATGATCCAAACAGTTCGGTTCAGTCTCGCATTGCTCCCGTATCGAGAGAGGTCACGGTTCCCACCAGCTTGTAATGTTGCTCCCTTCTCTCGCACGTCATAAACAAAACATATCTCGTTACATTTGCCGATTAATTTTTAAGAACGAAAATAAACTAACCGGTTCGCGGGGCGAGCTGTCTACACTTTCACCCACTAGTCTTGTTGCACTATTCCTTTTATTCCACTCTCTCCTTACGCGTCCGTTTATCATCAAGATAATCATCGGATGCTTATATTCGACTTTAGCATCGTTTGCTCCTTTCGTATCTCTTATCTCCCGTTCAATCATCATCATCTTATCTACGCCTGGAATGACTCCGGTGAAAGTCGGACCGGGTAGTGATTCATGTACACTTATAAAAAAAAAAGTAGATAAGCATTGAGGTATCTATTCATGCACACTTATAAATGTGTAGATAGTATTGAGGTATCTATTATACGCAATCATAATGGGATGATTCTTATCGAATTGTGCACAATGGAGGCTCTCAGTTTTTGCTGTTGTTTTTCACACGGATTTATTCGGCTCCAGAACAATATATATACGAGACGGCTGTTTTTCGCGTGAAATTTTTCAACTCATCCAGAGTAATGACTCCCTTGTTGTTTTCTTATTTGAAGCTGTTCGATTCGTGGGAGATTACTATCTTCCTCTTTGTTATTCCTCAGGGGTTGTTTGATGGATGCAAAGGGCTATCTTGATCTTGACGCTTATTCTTTATGCGTTGCTTGATTGCAAAAAAAAAAAAATGAATAGTTTGCTTGTTGAATTTTTGTTAAAGGCAGATTTATTATTACACTGAAGATCAAGCAACCTTTCCTCGATAAATGTGACCTGTACACACACACTCACCACTATATATATATATTATATATATATATATATATATATATATATATATATATATATGTGTGTGTGTGTGTGTGTGTGTATTATATTATATTATGTATATAGGTGGTGTGCATACATAAATTGCATGCATAAAATTAAAAAAAAAAATTATATATATATTATATATAATATTATATAATTATAATATATATATAATTAGTGTGTGCATACATAATTGCATACATAAAATAAATATTATATATATATCATATATATATATATATATACATATATATATATAGTGTGTGCATACAGATTGCATACATACAAATTAAATATATTATATATATAATATTATATATATATATATATAATATATATATATAGTGGGTGCAGACGATTGCATACATAAATAAACATTAAGAAATATATATAATATATATATATATATATATATATATATATATATATATAGTATATATATATATATCATTTACATATATATAATATTATTTATATATATATATATATATATATAGTTATATATAATATATATATATATATATATATATATATATATATATATATACCCAGATGCATTTAATTTATTTGCTGAGTGATCTCTATCGGAATTCAGTTGTCCTTTGTCTTCTTTGTTGCATTTTTAAGATTATGAATGAATTTTCCTCTCTTCATGTTTTATGTTTATAACTTCATTCATTTCGAAGGCGCAGGTGACTTTATAAACTTCAGCTGTTGCATGAATGACCCTCACGTGATGAGTGTCTATTTCACTGTGTAATACTATCGCCGCTATAATTCGATGTTAGAATTTTCACATATAAATATACTCAGTTAAACATTTTTACAGACAATTTCAGTCAGGCGATTTCAGAAATTTCAACTTTGAACCGACTGCTAGTTTTACTGTCGTAGGCAGTGGATTCAATATATTTCCAAAAGTACTAGAAAAAATTTTTAAATTTTTTTTTAAGTAAGAGTCCTCGAAGGAGGGTTAAAACCAGATGTTGTAAATTCAGGAAAAGAATCAACGTCGTTCAAGTAGAAATATCCTTTGGAATACGCTTTCAATTTAATGCGCATGACTGCGAAGCAGTTCAGCTCCGTCCTTCATTCGCAGCGACTTTTATAGAATTCTAATTCGCGTTGCGTGTCAGAGGCGGTTATTTTTAGCCCATGAATAATTCTGACAATATCTCTCATAAATGAGCACGTCCAAACATCCCGGGCTTTGAAGATAGGCATGAAATTGCCCATTGAAGTCTTGAATGATGGTCCCCGTTCCGGGTAACAGCTCCTGGAGTAATCCAGTCACCTTCACGCCTCTTATTTTCCACACCGCCTCCGGGGGGGGGCGGACCCAAAGGGGCCCGGGCGGGGCCAAATGGCCGAACACCCCGTGGAACCCGGTGGCAATAGCGTCTCTACGTGTTTCCGAGAAGTGGGAAAAGGAAGCCAGATGAGGCCGGGCGAAGA
This sequence comes from Macrobrachium nipponense, assembly GCF_015104395.2. Classification (NCBI taxonomy): domain Eukaryota; kingdom Metazoa; phylum Arthropoda; class Malacostraca; order Decapoda; family Palaemonidae; genus Macrobrachium; species Macrobrachium nipponense. The sequence continues at coordinate 17,207,378 of NC_061107.1, read as the reverse complement.
AAAGGTCGCGATTCTAGTGCTCCTCGAATACCACTCTCGATCTAACGGCGCTCCTGGAACGTCCCTGGAAGCCACGAGGGTTTCCGGAGTATGCGCTGCTGACCAGCTGTTTGTACAAGTCGTGATGCGCGCGCACGTGTTAACAGTAGCCCAACCAACCGCTAAGGTCGGCGATCACCTGTTGAGAGCCTGTAAACCGAAACCTAATGATCGCGGAGACAAAGGTTACGATCCCAATATAGTAATTGGGGTAGGGGGGCATCGTGAAATTAGCCAGACTGTCGCTCTCCTGAGTGTTGTTACCTGTTACATATGGCCCCAGACTAAACCCGAATTATTTGGGACGAAATGTATTTTTGACTGATGGTAGGTTCTCTTTATATAATGCACAACTACGTAAAAACAAAATTACGTATCCAATAAATGTCAAAATAATGACAACGGCAGCGTAAACTGACGCGCAGTTACGAGTATGTGAATGTCTTATTATTTTCTACTTTCTTGCTTTTGAACAATTTTGATCTTTTCTCCTATTTTAATATACCTTAAAAAATACGCAACACGACTGGATGTTTGAATATAAATTTGCCTAAGGAAGTACGTTACGTAATCTTGAAAAGCTTTCTGAAGGTAAATATTTTTAAATTCAGTAAGATTAACTGGCCTCGATAAACTAAAGGTAACCGACGCTGTTCTGTGAGCAAAGGAAAGTAGGCGTTAAAATCAAATGAAAAGGATATGAAAAAGAAATCTCGAAGCCTCGAGACAAAATACAAATGAGAAACAAGACGTGAAAACGTATCTCTTTCATCTGGACGAGTAAATTGCAGTGTGGTTTTTCAATTCAGTTATGTGAAAGTACAGACTCAAGTCATTTACATCTATATAAAGGAAAAAGAAAAAAGTACCTTAGCATTAGATACCTTCAATAGTAAAAAGGAACAAGACTTATGAAAACATCACAATGAAAATAATTGTGGTAAGCGCAACCGGTTTTGAAAAGAATGAAAAATAATTGCAACTAAAATAATAACTTTTCTATTTACGAGAGAGTAATGCATTTCGTGATGTTCTTTTTGAAGGTGAGTGGATTGCGTAACATTTATTTTGAGAGAGTGGAACCAAATAGAGACATCCTCCGCTAGTTGCCGTTAAGTGAACGTGTTATGTAACTTTTACTACAACTAATGTGCATTTATGTATGTATATAATATACATACATATATATATATAGTATATATATATATATATGTATATATATATATATATATATATATATATATATATATATATATATATATATATATATATATAATATATTTATATATATAATATATATATAATATATAAATAAAAAAAATATTTATATATATATATATATGTATATATACATACATATATAATATATATATATATATAGGATATATCATAATATATATATATAAGATAATATATTATACAATACGCAAAAATATATAGAAATGGAGGACAAAAAAGCATTCTTTCCTGCTGTCTCTTTCTATCGAATTAGCCCGCCTCAGTTTAATTACAGGTAAGAATGTAACCTAACATGTTGATCCCAATAAAAAAAAATGACAATAGAGAACTTGCAAATGATCCCATCTCTCATTTTTTGGTAAATTACGAAGACAACCAGAAATAAATAAAGTAAAGAAATAAACACTGTAGTTTCTTGGAGCTAGGAGAAATGGAATTCCTCCTGTTTATTCTAATGAATCCCAATAAATCTCCGGGGACCACCTATGCAAATATAGTGTCATCAAAAGGGAAGGTGGTCAGGTTATTTACGATTCGCCTGGAAGGTGCAATTTGCATAAAAGTAATTCGTAAAGTATAATAAATAAGGGAGCTCCACTTGGGTAGCTATGGGAGGTGTTTATTACCAAGGAAATGAGTGAATTGGTAAATCAATCTCTCCTACTTTTCATAATTTATTTATACTGCTGTACATTTATATGTAGATTTTATTATTTATATAAATACCTTTTTTTCCAAAAATCGATTTCATCGTTCTGTATTTCCTGTTGTATATTGTATTTTTTTTTTAATTTCAAGCCAATGGCCCATGCATGACTGTTCCATACGACCAGGGTTCTTCTTCTCAATGATAATAATAATAATAACAATAATTATATATATATATATATATATATATATATATATACATATATAATATATATATTTCCATATGTATATATGTAATATCGTATATAGTGTGTATGTGTGTCTGCATGGAGCCTAGGCATGGAAGTGACAATACACTTTGCTTTCTTGCAACATAAAATTGAGTAAATAATTACTGAAGGCAAGATACAGAAACGGACTACACTACATATATATATATATATATATATTATATATATATATATATATATATATATATATATATATATATATATACTATATACATATATATATATATATATTATACTTATTTATCCTGTGTCTTTTTATTCCTCTTTTGTCGAAAATACAAGACACGACTATCAGTAATGGCTTAATTGTATTTTTGTCGGATCTGAAAGACAAATCCAGTAATTACAGCGGTTTCTGTCACCGCAAATAATTGAGGGTTGTCGCAACATTGTCTTTGTAATCATGTTGTTGTTTTCATTTGGGAATACAAGACACGAGGAGTAAATCGTGAGAAGGTAATAAGGAGAAATCATGAAATACTGAAATTCCTCCCCGAGTAATTATCTGTTTTTTTTTGTGTGTGTTTTTTTACGTTTCTTACTTTTCACAAGATTTTCTCCTCGCTCTCTCTCTCTCGTTAATTCAGGAAAAGGTCCGTTTTTTCTTTACACGTTTCTGAAAGGAAGGTAGTAGTGGCACTTTAGTCTCAAAAGAAATGTATATTTTTTTGCTCTCTCTCACTCTCTCTCTCTCTCCCACCCCCGATATCGATCCCAAGCCACATATTGACACAGAGGGCTGCTGGCCGCTATTTCATGAATACGCCATTGACTCATCCCATCTACATCTGGATGCTGCCGATTCCACGGAGGGACCTGATTGCTTCATTGCAAATGGATGAATTGATCTATCGTCCAGTTGTTGATGGGAGAAGGCGCTTCAGATTGCACCAGTGCGAGTAATAATATCTCCTTTGGGAGTTTTTTTTTTTTTTTTTTTCTGTTTTCCGGTGGATCGCGTAAGACAAACATTCTACCCCTCTGTACCAGAGTTGATAGGTGTGATAAGTATTGTGTTCTCCCGGGGATTATTCTTCCACACTCCAGCGTCATGTTTACGCATCCTGCGAGGTGTTCGCGGTCGGGTGAATTGTGTATGGAGTATGTGTTGCTTCCTCTCCGATTTTTGTGGTCTCTGATGCGCTGTGTGTATTTTAGAAGTCATTATGGCAGGGTCTGTAGTATTAAAGAACGGAAGATGGAAAGAAAACTCGTTTGAAACCAAAGGCTAATTGAAACGGGGAGTGATTCGAAAGCGCTTTACTCTGTATGCGTTTGTATGCAACTATATGCGTACGGTTTTTATAGACCTCTCGATAGTTCTGGACTAATAACACCCTCTCTATATTCTCATCATGATCAGTATCGTTGCTTTGATCATTGTTATCATCACTATTAAAAATACTATAACAACTTAGTAAAACTACCCAAGTCAGGTATTTTCAGGACTATGGGAAAGTAGGAACTAAACAGACGAGAATACGGAAGAGTCAGAGTCACCTGTATAAATTAATAATCTGAATTTTGTTACGATTTACTTCCATAATCCACTTTATACATCTTCAAATCAATTCAAAGCGATTTCCAGATTCCAGATGGTCAGAAACTTCACAGTAAAAGACAGGACGACAGCAAGCATTTTTTGAGTGTGGCGTACATGCAACAAAATACCATTTACATGAAACCATCTGCATAATTCTCCATAGTTCATGATTGAAGTATACACTTTACTTAATAGAACCTCATAAATCACATTCCTTTCACAAAAGTCTGTCAACATTATCGCTTCTGTCCTAGATACGATGTTGAAAAGGCGCCCATCTAAGCTCATATTTCTTGACCGCATGTGACAGTTTGGGAAAACTGCAGCCACCATACATAGTAAATAGACCATAAATAAAATGTCTTACCAGACTGTCTGAAAAGGGTAGACCTTCTTGTCTATTAGCGAAGAAGTGAAAATACTCGTATATGATATCACTTTAATTTTGCCGGGTTTATTTTCGTATTTTTATTTTAACTTCGTTACAAATGGCTACAAAGTACGTGCTGTGTGTTGGCACTTTGTGTGTGTGTGTGTGTGTGTGTGTGTGTATGAGAGAGAGAGAGAGAGAGAGAGAGAGAGAGAGAGAGAGAGACATAGTGGAAAAATATGATAACATTCAACAAAAAAAAATGACTAGATTCAGAGTTGGAGAGAGAGAGAGAGAGAGATTAGAGAGAGAGATAGAGAGAGAGAGAGAGAGAGAGAGAGAGAGATTATGTAAGGTGACATATTTATTCAACAAAAATTATTATGACTGATTCAAGAGTGGAGAGAGAGAACGAGAGGAGGAGAAGAAGAGAGAGAGAGAGAGAGAGAGAGAGAGAGAGAGAGAGAGAGAGAGAGAGAATGTAGGTGACATATTTATCAACAACAAAAAATTATGACGAGATTCAAGAAGTGAGAGCGAGAGAGAGAGAGAGAGAGAGAGAGAGAATGTAGGTGACATATTTATCAACAACAAAAAATTATGACTAGATTCAAGAAGTGGAGAGAGAGAAAGAGAGAGAGAAGGATTAAAAGAAAAGAAATATATATATATATATATATATATATATATATATATATATATATATATATATATATATAGAGAGAGGAGAGAGAGAGAGAGAGAGAGAGAGAGAGGGGGATTTTTTTTGTCACTTATTCGACTGCAAATTGCATCATGATTAAAATATTGTTGACTTTGTTACATAATTTAATGTTTTAAGGTTATATGTTTTCTTTCTTTCTTCCAAACGTATTCGAGCATAACACCCCTCTCTCTCTCTCTCTCTCTCTCTCTCTCTCTCTCTCTCTCTCTCTCTCTCTCTCCTACTTTTATTTATATGTCGTTGTCGGCACCCTATTTTCATCTATCTCTTCTCAGTGTAATCCCTACTTGCTGTCCCTATTTACAGTCCCTACTTGCCATCCTTCCTTGCAACCTCTACTTGTAATCCCTACTGGCAGTCCCTACTTACAATTCTTATTTGAAATCCTTACTTTTAATCCCTACTTACAATTCATACTTCCAACCCCCACATACAATCCTTACTTAGAATTCCCTACTTGTAATCCTTACTTGGAATCCCCTACTTAAAATCCCTACTTGCAATCCACAATTTACAATCCCTTCTTGCAATCACTACTTGAAATCCCTACTTACAGTCCTTACTTGTAATCCCTTCGTGTAATCCCTACTTACAGTCCATAGTTACAATTCATACTAGCCATTCTTACTTGCGATCCCTATTAGCAATCATTACTTGCGAATCATACATGTAATTCAAAGTTGCAATCGTTACTTGCAATCCCTGCATGTAATCCCTATTTGTAATCCAAACTTGGAATCCCTACTTCCAATCTCTACTTGCAGTCACTAGAAACAATCCCTAATTGCACTCCACACATGTAATCCTTATTTGTAATCCAAAGTTGCAATCCCTACATGCAATTCCTATATATAATTTCTGTTTGTAATCCAAACTTGGAATCCCTAATTCCAATGTCTACTTGCAATCCCTACATGAAATTCCTCTCTATGTAATTCCTACTTGTAATCCAAACTTGGAATCCCTACCTCCAATCTCTACTTGCAATCCCTACATGCAATTCCTATATGTAATGCATATTTGTAATCCAAACTTGGAATCACCTACTTTTAATCTCTACTGACAATCCCTACATGTAATCCCTATTTGTATTCCAAAGTGGCAACCCCTTCTTGCAATCCATACTCTTGCACTCTCTCTTACCCGTAAGCTCCTCCTCCTCCTCCTCCTCCTCCTCCTCCTCCTCCTCCTCCTCCTCCTCCTCCTCCTCCAAAAGCCTTATTTCAGCGGCTTTCTTGATCAGACCCTAATTCTCGTTCCGTTCCTCCGACGGTCAAAGACTAGACGGGAAAGAACAGACAAGGAGAGAGAGGTGAGGTCAGAGGTCTTTACTTACTTTCTGCAACAGCTGACCCCTTCTGTCGCCAGGGATGGCCAAGGGTCAGAATAATCGTAGGTATAGAGGCTACAACAATGGTGGTAGGGTATAAGACCTTCGCTTTCTGAATGGAATTTAGGATCGAGTTGTATCCTGAGATATTCGATGTTTAAGTTGACGTTTTTTATGGCTGCAGACTCAGTGCCGCCAGGTAAAACTTGATAACTCAAGTCAATGTATGTAGATTCGTGCCCTAATACATTTTATCTTTTTATTTGAGTATATTATGTTCAATGGGCAATTTCAAGGGATTTTTGGCTTATTCTCTAAGAATAGTTCTCTATGATAATACGGTTCTGTGTGGCGTCCTTTCTTCCAAAATGATATAACTCATATTTGGTATGTCGTAAAATGTAGGAAATAACATTAAAGAAAGCAGAAGAGTTTCGTTTAAGGCAAGTTAAACAGCAATCACTTTTGAGGGTGGGTCATACGATGTAAATTTTTCGTACTTTTATTTATTGGCTTAACTCACTCGCTTCACGTGAACGGAATTCTTAAAAGAAAAAAAAACAACAACTTAGAAAACAGTCAAGTAAATGACTAAATAAAAAAAAGGTCAATTATGAGCATTTCCTTGCTACAGAAATAATAATTACGAATCCTGAATTCCTAAGAAAAATAACGACAGTGTAATAACAAAAAGGTCACGGAGAAAAATGTACATAAAAAATCAAAATAAAAAAAAATTACACTCCTGACTAGGAAAAAAATAGGAAAGGAAGGGCAGAAAAAAATTGTAATAATAATAATAATAATCACGCGAGTACCATTAGGCCATAATATGGCATGATACGATACGAATTCCTACTATATAATTTTCCAAGACATGACTGAAATTGTAACCACGAATCCAGCCCACTCCCACCCGTCAACCACCCACCCCTCCCCCTCTCCTTCTCCACTTTCCCATTTCCCCTCCACCCCCCTCCGCCACACCTCCCCCCTCCCCCCCTTCCCGGACACACCTTTCCTCCCCCATCCTCTTTTACCATATATTCTGGGTTAGCTTTGCGAGATAATGTAAGATATTCCACAAAGGACGAGAAGGCTTCCGACCCACCGCTCCATCGGAGTTTCCGCTGCTTCTCTTGGTCTGGGAGGAGGTTGTGGTTTCCAGTCATGATTCTCTCTCTCTCTCTCTCTCTCTCTCTCTCTCTCTTTCTTTGGCTATCTGTCTGTCTACTTGTCGTTGTGTCATTCTCCTATATTTCCTCTTTCTCTCCTCCTTTCTATCCTGATTTTCCAGCTAGTCTATAGGTCTCTCCCTCAATTGCTTTTTTTGTAGTCTCTCTCTCTCTCTCTCTCTCTCTCTCTCTGTGTGTGTGTGTGTGTGTGTGTGTGTGTGTGGCGTGCGTGTGTCTGTCTTGTACGATACTTGCATCAATACTATTGCTCAAATTTGTGTTAACATAAACGTTTTTGAATGTATGAAACGTGTTATGCACAGTAAAATTATAAATATAATTATTTATATACACATTATAATAACAAAAACATTAACGTGTGGGATGAAAGATTAACAAAATTTATACAAATATAATATATATAATAATAATATTAATATATATATATATATATTTATATACATGCATTATATACAAACACTCTAACTGTGTGTATATATAGATAGCACATATACAAATATAATATATATATATATATATATATATATATATATATATATATACACATACATACATGCATATATATATATATATATATATATATATATATATATATATATATATATCTATCTTTATAAAAAATTCAAGTCCAACTGCCACGCAATAAAGGATTTAACTCCTCTATTTCCTAACAATTTTGCGAACGATTTCCCCTGGAATCCTTTAAAAGTCCAAATAGGAAATGAAATAAAGACTTTTTTCCTTTTCCATACGTAGCTTGTATCCAGTGGATTTCATATATAATGAAAATTAACTTAGTTTTTCTCTCTTTTTCAATTATATTCCAGCCTTGGGAACACGCTTGTTGACTTCGAGGTAGTACGGCAATTTCAATTTCTACTGTTGACATAGACAATAGGACTCTATATCCGCTGACGTTAAAACTTCTGTTATGAGAAAAAGAAACAATATAAAAATTTTGGTTATCTAATGTGTTTTTTTGGTTATTTAATGTTTTTTTTATATATAGAACAGAACAAAAAGATAACACATGGAAAAACAAAAATGTAATTTTCGGTAAAGCAACTTTACAAGAACAGAAGTAGGAAATATTTCATTCCCTCTCTTCAACAAGACTCTCTCTCTCTCTCTCTCTCTCTCTCTCTCTCTCTCTCTCTCTCTCTCTATAATTAAATAACTGAAGAAAAATGCTAATTCCACAAGGACACTCCTCTCTGTCTCCTCTCTCTCTTCTATACACTCTCTCTCTCTCTCTCTCTCTCTCTCTCATTCTCAGCTAATAAGGGAACTAGAAGACTGCCAATTCCGCAAGAAGGGATCTCTCCCTCTCTCTCTCTCTCTCTCTCTCTCTCTCTCTCTCTCTCTCTCTCTCCCTTATTTCTAATAATGAACTAGAAGAAATACCAATTCCACAACACACTCTCTAGAGTAAGTGACCACATGATGTCCCCCTGGACGGACACAAATAAAAAAATTTTTGAGATATCCTCATACCTGTAAAGCTCCTTGTGACTCTCTTCTCAAGTTCGAATAACGAAATACAAGAAATTTCAATAGCACTTCTGTCAGAGGGAAATCCAGAAGATTATTGCCTCAACAAACTAACGCACGACACGAGAAACAGGCAAAAACGACAAGAAAGGAATTATTGCAAGTACCATCACGGCAAAAACGAAGTAAAAATTCCCCCAAGGAAGAACCTTCGAAATAGCCCAGAATCTTTATGGTAATTTCATTACGGTTTGCATGAAAAGGTGGCGGCATCCTTTGTGGTATAGCGAAATGGGACGGTTGGCCCACCTCGCCGTCCCCCAAAATACTAGGGAAGGATTAGCACGGAGGTCTTGTCTCCCTTTGCAATGCTCCATTTTTGAAGAAGATAAGATACAATGAAAGAGAGAGAGAGAGAGAGGGGGGCGGCGGGGTTCTTTCCTCCTTGTAATGCTTCATTTATAAAAGAAAAAAACTGCTCCATCCAGTAACAAAAGTGAGAGAGAGAGAGAGAGAGAGAGAGAGAGAGAGAGAGTCTTGCCTTCCTTGCAATGCCCCATTCATTAACAAAGAGTGTGTGCGTGTGTGTGTGTGTGTGTGTGTGTGAGAGAGAGAGAGAGAGAGAGAGAAAGAGTATTGTCCTCCTTGTAATGTTCCATACATTAATAGAAGCAAAGAGAGAGAGAGAGAGAGAGAGAGAGAGGAGAGAGAGAGAGAGAGTTGTGACTGTGACATTTCAGGTTAAGGAACCAGAGTTTCTTTCGAGTCAGTTAAATTACAGATTCTATTCCGTCTCGCATTAGACGAAGAAAAAGGAGAAATAAGGAGAAGGAGAAGAAGAAGAAGACGAGGGAGAATCAAGAGGTGAAGAAGAAGAAGAAAAAGAAGAAGAAGAAGAGGAAGAGGGGGAAAGAGAAGAAGCGGTTTGTCTTTTTCTTCAGTCGTTATTACTGTAATTACAGAACAGGGCTGAATTACGGTGACTCCTATCCAGTCCCTCCCTCATTCCTTTATCGTTCTCTCTCTCTCTCTCTCTCTCTCTCTCTCTCTCTCTCTCTCTCTCTCTTTTCTTACCCTCTGAATGACCCCGTTACCTCATATTTATCCTCGACGTCGTGCTTATCTCTCTCTCTCTCTTATTTTTGTATAAGCTTAATTCTGCAACAAGTATTTTATTATATATATATATATATATATATATATATATATATATATATATATATATATATATATATATATATATATATATATACACGCGCACACACACACACACACATATATATGTATATATATATATAATATATATATATATATATATATATATATATATATATATATATATATATATAGGTAGTCTGTTTCTGTGATTTGGCAGTCTAGGATTTCTGCCATTTGGCAGTGATGTTCTTCCCTTTAGCAGTCTAGGGTTGGCCCTTGGCAGTCTGGGATTCTGACTTTTGGCAATCTGGTTTCTGGACTTAGGCCAGTTCTGCCATTTGGCAGTCAAGGGTTCTGCCCCTAGACAGTCTAGTTTCTGCCTTTTGGAAGCTTGATTCTGCCCTTTTGGCAGTCTGGTTTCTGCCCTTTGCATAAGGGTCTGCCCTTTGCATAAGAGTCTGCCCTTTGCATAAGGGTTTGCCCTTTGCATAAGGGTCCGCCCTTTGGCAGTATGGTTGGTTGATTTAGCCCTTTCCGGTCCAAACGGGCCTAACCTATTTTTTTAGTCCACGGGTCACCAACTTTGAAGCTAGAAGACCCGTTTATTTAGAGGATAATAGAAATCTAATACTTTCAGAGGAGCGATGACAAAAATGGCCTTAGAAACTACTTATATAATTAAAAATCAGTAAAATCAGTGCCTATGATAGGCTTTTAGAATTGAACAGAATTTAGTCAAATACTGTCTTGAGTGTGTTACATCATTTCTTTGTTTAAATGGATAAAAAGGTATTACCTTTGAACAAAAAACAAGTCTAAAAAACGCAAAAAAAAATAAATAAATAGATATAAATAAATAAAAAAAATGTTTTAGTCATACTTTTACCATATCTAAAAAAAGTGTCTTAGTTGTTATTATTTTATCCCTATAATAAATTATATATATATATATATATATTATATATATCTAGATATATTATATATATATATATATATATATATTATATATATATATATATATATATATATATATATATATATATATATATATATATATATATATAGCTACAGCTGTCCGTTCGCTAACGTATCCGCTAAAAAAACTCCAGAAATCATCAATTCGTATTTTTGCGAATAATGTTCGCATTAACCTGCATATTATTTACTTCATTTATCAAGTCAGCATCGTTCTTTACATCGGCATCAGAGATGTACCATCTACTCGAGATTTTCCTAGGAATAGGTCTAGCGATAAAATTTGATTTGCGTGTTTTTACTGTTTCATTCATACACAGTAACAGTCACAAGTATTGAGTGCTTAGTAATTACGCACACACAGCACACACATACACACTTATATATATATATATATATATATATATATATATATATATATATATATATATATATATATTGATATTGATATGGTGTATACAGTATTAATATACTATAGTCATATATGTTTTAAAGGAATAATGCTTTGGATATATATATATATCTATATATATATATATATATATATATATATATATATATATATACATATATATATATATATAATATATATATATATATGTATATAGATATATATATATATATATATATATATATATGTATATATATACATATATAAACGGGCTACAAAGCATTCCGGAATGTATAGCCTAAAAAGATGACATCAAGAAATCGGCAATACATTTGAGAATGTAGTTCTGGGATGAAGTAGAGACCCTCATTTTGGCTCTGTGATTATTCTGGATTCACTTTCTACTGAAGGATAATTTTTCAGATTACAAAATGGAGACCTAAGGGGAGAATAGACTGCTAGATGGTCAGAGTCACTGATTCATTAGCCATCTTGTATCTAAGGTGAAATTACTTTTTTTTCGGGGTTGGGGGGCGGGCATGGCAACTTACCAGCTTTCATTTTCTTATCTCTTGATGTACATCCGTTACGAGGTACGTACTAAAAAAAATTGTACATCATGCAACACCTGCTTTCGCTTATAGTAAAACCGCAGGAAGCATTATAATAATAACGTTAGCGTTATTCTCAAAAGCATGGAGTTTGTTTCAAATTGTCATGAATTACTCTCTTATTATCTGTGTCTTAATCATGAACCCTTCGCCTGGGGGGAAGGTTGTCATTTTCTTTTAATTATAATTGTGTGATAAATTCAGCCGAACAACGGAAGTGACCATTGTTAGTTGCACGAAGTGACTACTGTTTTCAAACATGTCTTCTCCTTTCTCGTCGTATGTATATGTATATATATATATATATATATATATATATATATATATATATATATATATATATATATATATATATATATATCATACATACATACAGAGAGAGAGAGAGAGAGAAAAGAGGAGAGAGAGAGAGAGAGAGAGAGCGTGGAACGCAAGCACAATCTGTAATTGATCTTTGTACTTTCTAAAAGAAATGCAATATGTGTAGTCGACTTCCAGGGCCGAAGTAGTAAATTACCAATTGTAAATTACTAATTACTATCTTTGTGAAAAGCAAAGAAGAGTGACTTAGGAAAATTAAAACTGAAATGTAATACATACATGCGTAGATAATTGTATATAAATAGAGAGACACGAAAATTACAATATCTTAACAAACACAAAGAGAGAGAGAGAGAGAGAGAGAGAGAGAGAGAGAGAGAGAGAGAGAGAGAGAGAGAGAGAGAGAGATTGGCAAGTAGTTGCACAGGTAAAAGAATACAATATCGACAATTGGATGAATAATAAAAAGAAAAAAAAGAAAATGTTCAGAAATCGATTATCATATAAAAACATTAAACAAATTATTATATAAAAACGTCTAACAAAAGATTTTATTGTAAGATAAATGGACAATTAAACTGAACGCACACCAGATGTCAAATGAGAGAGAGAGAGAGAGAGAGAGAGAGAGAGAGAGAGAGAGAGAGAGAGAGAGAGATAATTACGGAAGTAAAACTTAATCAGAAAGATACCCGACGTCATTCTAAAAAGGAAATAGAAAAAGAGAAATATAAAATACAAGTGAAGGCAGGAAGGAATGGAATGTTGCAAGCGAAGCATGTGTTGAAATCTCCCAAAGTAAAATTGTAAGTATTCTTTGGCAATTTTTCATTTTGGAGTTTCGCGAAAGATATATTTCAAGTGTATTTTGTAATGCTACGCATTTTATACACTTATTTTTCCCCATTCTTAAAACGAGAGATGCCCGTTCACGGATGAATTATACCCATAAAAACCCCCGGAGGATGATTTGCAGTTAATCGAGGTAGATGCTATCGTATTAATAAAAAAAAAAAGGTGATATAGAGACCATTAAATACAAGAGCGTAACCTGCCGGTGTGCCCAACAATCCCTCACTACAGGCACGGAAAGGCGGCCGGTCGCGGGGCAAGTTTTAAATGCCAAGTCACACCTTGCTTGCAACAGCTCCTCGAGAGAGACGGAGGTAAACAAAACACATGGCTCCCCTCCGCGTCGACCTTCCGGGACACGGCGACCCAATCCTCAAAGTTTCCTCCCTGGGGGCTCTGTCACGCTTCATCTCGGCATCCTCGTCGCAACCGTTCGGTAATTACAGCCAGATGAATCGTCAGCTGTCACTCCTCGTACCCGGGCGCCCGGGAGAGGGCAGTGAGTGGGCCAAGTCAGTATACCTCCTCCGTGAGCCCAGCAGGTTTTCGAAGAAACTAAAACGGTATTGAGCAACTTAGGTCACACACACACACACACACACACACGAGCCAGGCCCCGGCTGACTCGCGCCGGGAGATTGATCGTATAGGGTTTTGCTCTTACCGACACAGATCTGGATGCTCACTGTATATGCACACTGCATACAAGTGTCTATGCACACTGCATACAACTGTGTATACACACTGCATACAACTGTGTATACACACAGCATACAACTGTGTATACACACTGCATACAACTGTCTATGCACATTGTATACAGCTGTATATGATATTGCGTACAGCTGTATATGATATTGCATACAGCTGTATATGATATTGCGTACAGCTGAATATGCACACTGCGTACGGGTGTGTATGAATATTGCATACAAGTGTATATGCACAGTGCATACATCTGTATATACACACTGCATTCATCTATGTATTCAAAGCACATCCATCTGTATATGCACACTGCATACATCTGTGCATGCACATTGCAAACTCGTGAGTATGCACAAAGTATACATCTGTATATGCAATTTGGAAACAGCTGTATATGCACACTGCATACATTTGCAAACTCGTATACGAAACCCTAGATGTACAGCTACCTTTGTAAAACCGTAGATATAAAAAAAGTGGTAAACAGGCACACGTATACTATTCATGCTTTGCAAATAAGACTGTAAGCGAGCATGCTCCTATTGCTAAAGCATAAATAGTATACAT
>NC_061107.1:17182925-17190425 GCF_015104395.2 Macrobrachium nipponense | reverse complement strand
GTCAATCTTATTTTCCATGGCATTATAAGGCCCTACTCTCTCTTACCATTACCTATAAAATATTATTATAAAAACAAACACTTTTATATGGAAAATATCAGTCAATTTTGTTTCAATTTTGCTTAACCACGTGTCACAAAATATAAACATTAAATTAACAAAACAATTCACTCGCATATCTAACCTTATCCATCCCAAAAATACGTCAGCTTTTGGGGTCTAAGCAAATCAGTCAACTTTGTTTCAATTTTGCTTACTCACGTGTCACAAAATACAAACATTACATTAACAATTCTTTCGGATATCTAACCGTATCTACCCAAAAAAATATGTCAGCCTTTGGGGTCTAAGCAAATATTCGAGTTCAGGTTGCCGAAAACATACCTTGCTAAACGAAAGTTCAGAGAGGTGTTGTGCCTAAGGCTTCTGGCACTTCTTGGGGTTCAACCATCCAAGTGCTGGCCAGACTAGATGTTGCTAAACGTCGCTGGTTGGGAAACTTTCTACTGAAACGCATACTTTCATGTAGAGTCTGTATATCAAGAGAAATTCAACGTCATTTATGTCTCCATCATCAAATCATAGAAGTTAAATAGGCTTTCCAATCGCTAAGCAAAGTTTATTGAGAGAGAGAGAGAGAGAGAGAGAGAGAGATCTAAGTGCATCAAAACAATTTATACCTATAACCTAAGAGTTCGAGTTAGAGAGAGAGAGAGAGAGAGAGAGAGAGAGAGAGAGAGAGAGAGAATGTGAGTGCATCAAAACAATTTATACCTAAATCCTAAGAGTTCGAGAATAAAGAGAGAGAGAGAGAATACGTAAATGCATCAAATTAACTGTCACCTATTACCTTAAGAATCCCAGTGTCAGAGAGAGAGAGAGAGAGATAGAGAGTGAGAATATATAAATGCATCAAATCAGCTGTCACCTATACCCTAAGAATTCGAGCTTTACAGAGAGAGAGAGAGAGAGAGAGAAGAGAGAGAGAGAGAGAGAGGTGGGGCGGGCGGGGGAGGACCTCAAGATTAGAGGTTCCACAGGATGAAGGGATCATCAGATGGCAGTCCAAGGCACCTCGATATTTCAGGGTCTTTCAACGCATCCTCTCCACGGGGCAAATGTACCTGCGAGTAACAGAATTCAACCCTGAATTAATGTATGCAATAAGAGCGTGTGTCTACTAAAAAAAGCAAGAAGAAGAAAGGAAAAGGGGAATGATGGATGTTGCACCAAGGAGCACCTGCTACGGTGGAATAGTCCTCAATTGGAATAATTTCGCCTCAGGAAGAACCTTTTCGAAGGGAAGTTATTACCACATACAGGGTATTAGCGAATGGGGGGCCGGGGAGGTTGGTTCTTTGTCTATCAGTATGAGTAGGTGTCTATACTCTGTTTTTTTTTTTCATCTGTCCATCCGCCTGTGGTGTTTTTGTATGGTAACACTGCGTCCCGGGCTTTAGATAGTTACGCTATTGTGTAAGTTTTAGGTAATTAAAAGGATATCTGGGTTTACATTTGCAACTGAAAAGTGTTTTAATAATTTACTGTATGCGAATTACGCCGTTAATATTCGAAATCGTATATTATTATAATCGTTGAATGTAAGCTGAATGTAACTATCTAAAGCCCGGGACGCAGTGTTACCATACAAAAACACCACAGGCGGATGGACAGATGGAAAAAAACAGAGTATAGTTGTCCATCTAACTGTCTAGGTAGACGGATAGACATTTACCCTTTTAAGCTTATGCTAAATATGAACACTTTTGTTTTCCCTATCGGCCTTTAGAATAATAAAGAATATTTTACTCTTTTTATGGGAAGAAAGATGAAGAGTAGAACGTACTCTTGGTGAAAGAGAGTTAGCCTTCTCTTGATAGAAGGCTTGGCGTCTACTCATACATGCATACATACATACATACATACATACATACAAACCCAGAAAATAATGCTTTTAAAAGCATCGTTTCATGGAATTTTTTCTTCTATCGTACCAAAGTTACCCATAAACTGAAACTCATCCTTTCGTCCACTGAACTTCCACGAGTAAAGAGAGAGAGGCAAGTCAGGGCAGGTAAATGAGGGCCTAGAAGAGGAGAAAGAATGATTAATGACGATGCTAATTCCCTATAGGTTCTGCCAGCAAATGGATGCCATCTACCGCAGCAATTAATCTGTCTTATATCCTTGTGCTGGTCAGTCTATCGTTAAATATTTCTCCTTCTCTTTCTTTCATTGTACAGCAGGACCTGGTGTACAGGAACGCAGAAGAACTAAACAATATCACCCGCGGGGGTGTTTTCCTAGTTCCCTGAATTTCTCCCCCAAAACATCTGCCCTGCCATCCATCATCGTGCTCCCTTGACACTATAAGGACGCTTTATTTCCCTAGAAACTAGGGGCAATATATATTTTTTTCTCCCTATTCGTGTAACCATTTACATTGCTTTCCAAAAAATACACTGGCATCGGATTGGGATGAAAACCTAAATGGGAGTCTCCTGATAATTTTTTTTAATTGAATATATAATTTTTGTTGTATTTCTAATTTGGCTGGTGAACTAACCTTCATTATGGCTTTTTCAGTTTTCCTCGTCAGTTTACAAAGAAAAGCATTTAAAAATATGTAACTTGAATATTTGTCAACGCATTCACACGACTGAAACATAATTCATTGTATTCTTGCTGTTGCTCCAGTAATAATGCCAGGTCTTACGTATCGTATATAATTATTTTTTACCATAATGACAGAGATAGCCATATTTTTTTAAATACCATCTCAGCAGATAAATAAAAGACAAAATCTAGATTTCAGAGAAATATTTTGAAATTTCAACGCGCTTTTGGTAGCTAACAATGAAAACAATAACCACAGTATTTCGATAAAGTCTTGCATATTCAAATACCGACTTTTAGTTTTCTTAAGAGAAAACTATTGTGACGGCTTTGTCTGTCCGTCCGCGATTTTTTCTATCCGACCTCAGATCTCAAAAATTACTGAGGCTAGCGGGCTGCAAATTGTTATGTTCATTATCTACCCTTCAATCATCAAAAATACCAAATTGCAGCCTTCTAGCCTCAGTAGGTTTTTATAATTATCATCATTTAAGGTTAAAGTTAGCCATAATCGTGCACCTGGCAACGATATAGGCCAGGCCACCACCGGGCCGTGGTTACAAAGTTTCATGGGCCGCGGCTCATAGAACATTACTATACCGAGACCACCAATAGGTAGAACTATTTTCGGTGGCCTTGAATATACGATGTACAGAAAACTCGATTGCGCCGAAATTTTTTATTTATTTATTTATTTATTATAATTTTTTTCTTTTGGCGATATAATTTATAACAAATACATTCAACTACAGGATAAACGAAATAACTAGGATTTTACTAAGGGTTCAAATTAGAAAGCCAAGATGGATAACAGTTATATTTGTTTATTTTTTATTTTTCATTTTTCTATCAGTTGCCACCGTCATCAGATACCACGGGACTTCTTTCACTAATGATTGCGACTGAATGCATGAACGATTGACAGGTGACAAACAATCAATCAATCAATCAATCAAATATATATGTAGTTCCGTCAAGGTTAAGTCGCTCAGTAAGCAACAACATGCTTGAGGAATACCAACAATACCAAGCATGCACACTCAGACTGAATAATATATAATACGTTATATGTAATACTACATATATACTATAATAAAATATAATATTATATATATATTAATATAATACATTAATATATATATCATACTTATATATGTATACATAATCTAAATCTATATATATAATATATATAATATATCTTATATATATATGTATATATATTAAATAATATATATATATATATATACCATATACATATTATATATATATATATATATATATATATATATATTATCTATATATATATACATCTATGTGTTTATATATAAATATATTATATATTACTATATATGTATATGCATTTCTGTAGATACAGAAACGTATGTACATATATACATATATACATATGAAAAGACCAGAATTTCGACCTAAAAACAGAGTAAAGACATTCTATCGCGTGATTCCCATATTTCTGGGTCGTGCAACCGCAAAGATTTAAAAAAAAAATCATAGTTTACTTTCAATTCTCTCTGGTGACCAAAACTCCACACCACCCTAGAAGTCATACGAGACTTTTTCGAAGACAGTTTTTGTGGCTTCTCTTATCAAATTACATGCGGGTGACACGCCATCTTTGTCCTCTGTGTCCTTTTTTTTTTTATGTGGGTGCCCAAGCCAGGGTTGAATTATGGTAGATATTCAGTCGCTATTGTTTTTGACGGTAATTGTTATATTTTATTTTTCGTTGTGGGAAAGTATTTAGATAAACATTAATTTCGTGTTTTTACGTGAAAAATAGGATAAATATATAAATTCTAAACTATGTTTGGAAATGAAGGAAAAAACAGTATACATTTCCAATCAAAACTATGTGAAAACTGAGGAAAAACAGGATAAATTTCCATTCAAAGTGAAATGAAAATTAAGGAAAAAACAGGATAAAATTCCATACTAAACTATGAGAAAGTTAAGGGAAAACCAGGATAAATTTTCTATTCAAAGCTATATGGAAATCAATGAAAATCTCGAGATAAATTTCCATTCAAAGCTATATGAAAATTAAGGAAAAATAACAGGATAAATTTCCATTCAAAACTGGGTGAAAACGAAAGGAAAAACAGGATAAGTTTCCATTCAAAGCTATGTGGAAATTAAGAAAAGGCAGGATAAATTTCAATTTAGAAATATGTGAAAATTAAGGAAAAAACAGGATAAATTTCCATTCAAAGCTATGTGGAGACTAAAGAAAAAGCAGGATACATTTCCATTCTTAACTATGAGAAAATTAACCAAAGGCAGGATAAATTTCCATTCAAATTTATGTGAAAATTAAGGAAAAAACAGGATAAATTTCCATTCAAAGCCATGTGAAAATATAGGAAAATATCAGGATAGATTTCCATTCAAAGCTATGTGAAAATTAAGGAAAAGTGGATAAATTTCCATTCAAAGTAACGTGAAAATTAAGGGGAAAACCGAATAAATTTCCACACAAAGCTTTGTGAAAGTTAAGAAAAAACATGATAAATTTCCATTCAAAACTATGTGAAAATTAAGGAAAAACAGAATAAGCTTCCATTCAAAATTATGTGAAAATTTAGAAAAAAACAGGATAAATTTCCATTAAAAACTATGTGAAAGTCAAGGAAAAAATCAGGATATATTTCCATTCAAAGCTTTGTGAATCTCATGTCGTAAAGATACAAGAGTAAAGGGGCTTTAAATCACCTTATGAAATAGTAAAACTTATTGCAAAGACTTTACAATAGCATAAAATGAAATCTCGCTTTATATAGATACGACCTACTGCCGCATCGCATTGAACGTTAAACATACTTTTGTTATGAAAGTGAGAGGACATCTCCTCTTCTCTACATAAGAATAAATGTTTATACTTGAATTTATGAACATGTTTCGTACATATTCAACTCTTTTCTTATTTCCTACTGCATATTTATGATTTCTTTTTGCATTTCCCACCTACCTTCTGTTACCTCTCTCTAATAATAATAAAAAATAATAATAATAATAATAATAATAATAATAATAATAATAATTCCTTTCCTTTATTTCAGCTCAAGGCCATATACATGGAATATGCAAAATACAAACAGTAACATACACAATCTAGATACATGAGCCATGATAAAAAAATGAATAAACGGCACTATACACACAATAGCTGAGGTAGTATAAAAGATAGTAATCATAATACTGGTAATAACAGTAATAATATTGGAGAGAGATCAAAATAAATACTTTGAGAGTTATAATAGTTAGTGCTAATGAACACCATAGCCTTTGGAAGGTTGTATTTCAAGTCAATGACCCTTTTGGGCTTGTTCCATATGGATAGTGTTCATCTTCTGAATAATAATAATAATAATGAATAATAATAATAATAATAATAATAATAATAATAATAATAATATCAGGAATGATAATGATAAAGATTTGTGCATCGGTAAACACGGCATATGAAACATCATGTCTACCTATTTAAATAACCCTCAAAATATCAAAACTCTTTTCGTGATTTAATATTCTTCCGTCAAGAAAAAAAACGTCCATCAAAGTCTAAGAAGAAGAAGAAGAAGAAGAAGAAGAAGAAGAAAAACACCAGCGATATCCTTCCAGCAAAGTGAAAACAATATAGTCCATTCAAGACCTTACAATTTACCTTCGGTGATTGATGGAAAACATAACCGACTTCGTCAGAGATATCACGACTCTTGACGGAGAGAGAGAGAGAGAGAGAGAGAGAGAGAGAGAGAGAGAGAGAGAGAGAGAGCAGTAACATTCCGATGCGTTCACACAAGGTGACATGAAGAAGGAGAGAGAGAGAGAGAGAGAGAAAACTGGTCATTACGGAATATCCATTAATCATTTCTACAATGCGGCGGTGTTCTGTGACCTTGTTGGCGTATGCTAAACAGAAATTGAGAGAGAGAGAGAGAGAGAGAGAGAGAGAGGCTTAAAATCTTATTGAATGCCTAATTCAAGCAAAAATCTAGCCTCAGTGAATCATGTAAGGGCACTGGAACTTCAATAATACAAACTGTTCGGCGTATTTTTTTTGCCAGGGACTTTCACAGATACTGGCAAGGAATTATCTTATTCTTCAAGTTGATGGCTGAAAGTAGTTATAAAATAATATAGCTTAATTTTCTGCCACAGGTGTATGTTGTCAGAGACTGGTACTGTGGAAAAGGAATATATTATTATTATCAATCAGAAGATGAACCCTATTTATATAGAACACGACTGCAGGGGATAACTGAAATTCAAACTTCCAAAGAATGTGATGTTAATTGGATATAAGAAACGGAAGGTAACGGGATGGTAATTGGATAGAAGAAACGGAAGGTAACGGGATGTTAATTGGATAGAAATAACAGAAGGTAACGGGATGTTATTTGGATAGAAGAAACGGAAGGTAAGGGGATGTTAATTGGATAGAAGTAACAGAAGGTAAGGGGATCTTAATTGGATAGAAGAAACAGAAGATAACGACGGAAGGTAACGGGATGGTAATTGGACAGAAGTAACAACAGAAGGTAACGGGATGTTAATTGTTGGATAGAAGAACGGAAGGTAACGGGATGTTAATTGGATAGAAGTAACAGAAGGTAACGGGATGTTAATTGGATAGAAGTAACAACAGAAGGTAACGGGATGTTTATTGGATAGAAGTAAGAGAAGGTAACGGGATGTTAATTGGATAGAAGTAACAACAGAAGGTAACGGGATGTTAATTGGATAGAAGTAACAGAAGGTAACGGGATGTTAATTGGATAGAAGTAAGAGAAGGTAACGGGATGTTAATTGGATAGAAGTAACAAAAGGTAACGGGATGTTAATTGGATAGAAGTAACAACAGAAGGT
>NC_061107.1:17150425-17177925 GCF_015104395.2 Macrobrachium nipponense | reverse complement strand
AACAGTCCTAACCAAAAAGATACAAAGCATTCATAGATATATTAGAAGGATATAATCCTTCAAACTGGAACAAATCTAATGAAAACATCTTGAAAAATAATTGAAGAAGTTCCAAATAAAATCCAAGTGGTCAAGAGACTCATAAAGAAAATATACATAAACCAACATATTCCGACAAAGAAAATGAATAAGGTGAATCTTGTGAATATACTAATTGATGCATTAGGAAAAAAGAATGCCAAAAGCATGCAAACTGTGTAAGGTTTGGTATAGCATAGTCAATCCACAAAACCTAATCAGAAAATGTGCTGCATGCAACATTCCGACCCATCCACAGTGTGCTGAGGTAATACAAGATTTGAGAAAAGATACAAGAATTTTTTGTTCAACATGTCTATCATGGATAGACATGTTATTAAATCAAGATTGAATGTACAATAGTTGAGGATGAAGAAGAAGAGGAAGAGAAGAAGAAGAAGACAAGAAGAGAGGAAAACGGAGAAGTAAACAAAAATGAAATGACAGAAAAAAATAAGAAAACAAAGAACAAGATAAAAGTATGGATGCAGAGATACTCATTGATACTACATATGAGGCAATAAAGCAGCATACCTACGAAGAAATAAATTACGATATGACAACAGAAAAGCAAATCCCGAAGAGGCTCTACCCAGATCTATACAATGACGGGAAAGAGAGATAGACAAGAAAGACAAAATCTGCAACCTTTTGAAAAGAGGGAATTGCAGATTTGGAGAAAGATGTTACTACTAACATCCTAAGATATGTCAAAACTATGAAATATATGGTAAATGTGCATACTTAGATGGATATGGGGATGATTGCAGAGATCTGCATCCAAAATATGTAAAAACCTAAAAGAAGGAAAAGGATGTAAGTTCGACAAAAAATGCAATATATGCACCCTGTAGCCATGAATCATAATCAAATAAATAACCAACCAAGTAATAAAATCCAAAATAAGAAAGAAACAAATAAAGAGAGAAATCAAGAATATCAGGTAAAAGAGAAAAGCAAAACCACCAATGAGATATGCAGAGGTGTCAGCAAAGAATTTCAAATCATCAGCTCCGCAATTCTACTCAAGAGATAATAACTGTATTTATTATGCAAGAGGATATTGCAGAAACGGAGAAAATTGCAGATTCAGAACACAAAATGAATAATTATGATGAAGGAAGATCAAATATTATGGAAAAGTTGGATTTTTTAATGTCAGAATTTCTGGAAATGAAAAAAGAACAACATACCAGAACAGGAAAGAGACATGGGAAAATCCTTATTACTATCAGTATTAAATGAAGGAGAAAACACGCAAACCATCATAGTGATGAATGCGCAGGGTTTAGTTACGAGTAACTCAAAAGAAAAATAGAGTACTTAGAAGAACTAACCCAAAATGAAAAGAAAATAGATATAATGAATATAAGTGAAACCTGGTATTCCCAAGAGACTGGGAATGATGATCAAATAAAAGGGTTCCAAACTTATAGATCAGATAGAAAAAATAGGAATCAAGGGGGAACCGCAATATATGGGAAAGACAAAAAACAGGAAAAAATATATGAGAAATATAGTAACTCAGATGTGAACTAATAGCGGTAGAATTTGAATCTGAAAAAATTGATGAACATAGTAATATATAGACCTCCTAATACTAAAGAGTTTGACTTAATAATTGAAAAAATTGGATGATATATGTAGAAATCACAAGGACTGGACTATTCTCCTATCTGGTGACTTCAACTTTCCTTTCGTAGAATGGAAAGAACGAATAGGAGATTGTGGTTGTACTTATACATATAAAAAAGAGAGTAATAGTAGTGCAGAAGATAAGAGGCAATTTGAAAAGCTATTAGATATGCTACTAGAATACAACATTCAACAAATAAATCACCTGCCAACAAGAAAGGAAAATACTTTAGACCTAGTATTTGTGAACGAGATGAATTATGTTAAAGAAATAATAGTTTATAATGCGAGTATTTCAGACCATAATGTCATAGAATTAACAGTTCATTCCAAAGCAAGTGAAAATAGAGATAAGCAAGAAATGAAAAAGTGGGAAGGATATGGAAAATACAACTTCTACAGTAAAAATATAAAATGGTCAGAAATTAATGAAGAATTAAACAAAGATTGGGATAACATTTTCGTAAGTGATGACATAAGGGTAAATACGGAGATATTATATAAAATATTGGGGATAATAGTGGAAAAATATATACCGAAGAAGAAAAGTAAACATCATTCATGCATACCAAGAGACAGAAGAATCTTGTTCCAGAAAATCAGAAAGTGGAAAAAAGGTCTTGCAAAAGAAAAAAATGCATGGAAAGTATAGAACTAAAAAGTAAAGATAGAAAATGCAGAACAAAAGATTATACAATCAAAAGAAAATGAAAAACGGGACTTGGAAGAAAAAACCCTATTAAATAACAAGCAAAACCCCAAACTATTATACTCATATGCGAAGAAGATGAATAAAAGAAGAATAGAAATAGGCCCTCTGAGAATTGAAGGGAGATTAACGAATGAAAAAAAGGAAATTTGCAACATACTGGCAGAACGATATAAGAGAGAATTCACCCCTAGAATAGATAAATGAAGATAATGATATAGAAGTAAGGGATGAAAATAGTGAAATATTTAGCTGACATAGATATTAATGAAGCTGATATTGTGCAGGCTAATTAATGAAATTAAAAATGGAGCTGCTGCAGGGCCTGATGGAATTCCTGCTATTTTGTTAAAGAAAGTAGTTCATTCTATCGCAAAAGCCACTTGCAATATTATTAAGACAAAGTGTAGATACAGACAAGATATATGATGAGCACAAATTAGCGTATATTACCCCTACTTTCAAAAGTGGATCAAGACTAGAGGCAAGTATAGGCCTGTGAGTCTAACATCACATATAATGAAAGTGTATGAAAGGGTAATGAAGAAAAATATTATGAAACATTTATAAAAAATAATTTGTTTAATAAAGGACAACATGGTTTCGTACCCGGAAAAAGTACACAAACCCAACTGTTAGTCCACCGTGAAAACATATTCAAAAATATGAAAAGCGGAAATGAAACAGATGTGGTTTATTTAGACTTTGCAAAAGCTTTGATAAAGTAGACCATAATATATTAGCGAAGAAAATTAGAAAACACAATATCGTGGATAAAGTAGGAAGATGGTTAAAAGAATTTTTACACAATCAGAAAACAGATAGTTATTGCAACGACGAGAAATCGTATGAAGCCAAGGTAATATCCGGTGTGCCGCAAGGTACGGTGTTAGCTGCAATACTGTTTGTTATTATGATTGAAGACATAGACTAATGTTAAGGATTCGGTAGTGAGTAGTTTCGCAGATGACACAAGAATAAGTAGAGAAATTACTGTGATGAAGATAGAACGCTCTACAAAGAGACTTAACAAAGTATATGATTGGGCAGAGGTAAATAGGATGGTATTTAACTCTGATAAATTTGAATCAATAAATTATGGAGACAGAGAAAGAAAGCTATATGCATATAAGGGACCTAATAATGAGACCATCACAAATAAGGAAGCAGTTAAAGACCTTGGTGTGATGATGAATAGGAACATGTTATGCAATGATCAAATAGCAACTCTGTTGGCAAAATGTAAAGCAAAATGGGAATGTGTTACGGCACAATTCAAAACAAGAAAAGCTGAACACATGATTATGCTTTATAAAACATATGTTCGTAGTCCACTTGAATATTGCAATATGATATGGTACCCACACTATCAAAAGGATATTTGCACAAATAGAGAGTGGTACAAAAAGGTCCTTTACAGCTAGAATAGAAGAAGTTAAGGACCTAGACTACTGGGAAAGACTACAATTCTTAAAATTATATAGTCTGGAAAGGAGAAGAGAACGCTACATGATAATTCAGGCATGGAAACAGATAGAAGGAATAGCAGAAAATATCATGGAACTAAAAATATCAGAAAGAGCAAGCAGAGGTAGATTAATAGTGCCAAAAACCCAAAAATATACCAGGAAAAATAAGGAAAGCACACAGGACATTAATCCACTACGCACCAGCATCGATAATGCAGCGTCTATTCAATGCGTTGCCAGCTCATCTGAGGAATATATCAGGAGTGAGCGTAGATGTGTTTAAGAATAAGCTCGACAAATATCTAAACTGCATCCCAGACCATCCAAGATTGGAAGATGCAAAATATACCGGAAGATGTACTAGCAACTCTCTGGTAGACATTAGAGGTGCCTCACACTGAGGGACCTGGGGCAACCCGAACAAGATGTAAGGCACATGTAAGGTAAGGCACTCTCTCTCTCTCTCTCTCTCTCTCTCTCCTCTCTCTCATATGAAACTTTCCTCCAATACCCCATTTTCTCCTTTTAACAAAAGAAAAAGTTTCTTTTGACAAGGTTCTTTATCTAAATAATCAGAATTACAAACCTCTCTCTCTCTCTCTCTCTCTCTCTCTCTCTCTCTCTCTCATATGAAACATTCTTCCTATACCCCATTTTCTCCCTTTAACAAAAGAGGAAAAAGTTTCTTTTGACAAGGTTTTTTTATCTAAGTAATCACAAGTAGAAACTACTCTCTCTCTCTCTCTCTCTCTCTCTCTCTCTCTCTCTCTCTCTCTCTCTCTCTCTCTCTCTCTTATACGAAACTTTCTTTCTATACCCCATTTCCTCCCTTTAACAAAAGAGAAAAAGTTTCTTTTGACAAGATTTTTTTATCTAAGTAATCACAAGTAGAAACTATAGTCTCTCTCTCTCTCTCTCTCTCTCTCTCTCTCTCTCTCTCTCTCTCTCTCTCTGGTATTTCTGGTGGTATGTTGTGCCACCGATGATGTAAACTTCGGTGTTTATGCATCTCTTCACAGAAGTGCTTGTGCGTGTCTTGAATGCGAATAAGCGCATGCGTTTGTTGGCGTGTTTGTTTTCCAAACAGAATTAGGATTCCACGTTCATGACTTCAAGATACCTGGAGAGAGAGAGCAACATGCATCTTACATTAAGTCGAGAACAATTGCTTTTATCAAGATAGTCGTGTTATATTTATCGTTTTCCCTTGCGTATTCTCTTCTTATACTCTGCTACTTTGATTCTTTTTCTCTTCTTGTTATCTTCACGGTTTGTATTGATTTATTCATACATATTTTTTTTTTGTATAAATGAATTAAGGCAATCGAGACCTTTGGTAATAGCCTCTCATTGCTAATGCAACGCAAACCATCCTGAATTGATAATAATCACAGCACAGAGCATCAATTCTCCTTGCATGCAAGAGCCCAAGTCCTCGTTGATGTCCACCTCAACTGTTCATACAGGTTCCAGTGCTACCCTAAAACAATTCCACTTGTATTTCCGCTTATTCGGGGAGTAAGCCTACAAACTACTTTGTTGTTGTTCTCGTTAGGGGGATAGGAAAGCCCAATGGAAAAGCCAAAAAAAGGCATGAAAAAGGCGTTTCGCTTTGAGTTAAAGATAAAGGAATATTAGGATAGGATATTTATGATTTATTTATTAGAATGAAAATGTAAGAAATAAATAATGTGCATGTTAAACAGTACAGAACAATAATTTCTAATAAAATATAGCGTATTTCTTCTATTTTTCGTTGGTGAAACAAGACGCTATTTGACCGTAGGTTTTAGCAACCCCCCCAGAGTAAGCTGGAGGTCGGATCACGCCTTTTTATAATTCATTTCTATTTTCATACATTTATCTTTTAGCTTATTAGTTTAGTTTTCTTTCAAATACCTGATCTGCATTTTCTGTATTGCTTGTTATCTTCTGTAACTTCTTTCATATGAGGACCATAGTCTTTGAACGCTTGAATTTCAGGTTAAATGGCTCCTGTAGGTTTGTTTTTATGAATAGGTGTTTATCTTCTGAATAATAATAATAATTGACTGATTATCTACTTTGCTTGCCACAACTTCCCAGCAACGGGAAAAATACCACAGGTATTCGGAGTTCTCCAAGTTCTTGTATCTTGTGGGACATTACTCTGGTCTCTCTGTCTCAGCTTTCTTATAAGCCTAACCTCCCTGTAGAACCATTTCTCAAATCACCCTAGCCTCAGAGTAAGGTCATGTCTCAAATTTCCGAGCCTCTGAGTGGGGTCATTTCTCAGATTTCATAGTCCGTGAGTAAGGTCATTTCTAAAATCTCCTAACCTGAAGGTACGGTCATTTCTCAAGCCAGGTCGTTCTTCAAGTTTCTCTTGACCACGAGGTCATTTGTAAGACGTCCAACCTCGGCCTTATGAGTGTTCCTCGACTTCTCCAACGTCATGGTCATTCCTCATTACTTTCCCATAAAACCCCTCCCAAACAACTCCCCACTCGCCAAAAAATAGCAAAAAACCAGCCGACAATCGAGTTTTCTGTACAACGTATAATGGTTTATGAGACTGTCAGCCACGGCCCATGAAACTCAGCCAAGGTCCAGGGGTAGCCTGTCTGTTGGCACCTATAGCGGTGCCAGACGCACGATCGTGGCTAACTTTAAACTTAAATAAAATATTAACTATTGAGGCTACAGGGCTGTAATTTGGTCTGATGATTGGAGTTGTGGATGATCAACATACCAATTTGCAGCCCTCTAGCCTCAGTAGTATTTAAGATGTGAAGGCGGACGGGCAGACAAAAAAACCCATCTCAATAGTTTCCTTTCAGAGAAAACTAAAAAATAAAATCACACATGACCAAGAAAAATACAAAAACGTCGTCCTCCCAACACGGGGTAAATCACTCGTGATTAAAGGTTTGTTAAAACGACAGTTTTCATCTCGACGTCTCATACGTTTCATGATTTATGGTTTGTCCGACATGGCTACGTTTGTATGCGATTTTTCTCTTTCGCCCTCTCTTGGTGATATTTCATTTCTTTCCGTTAAAGTCTGGGGAATTAGTTGAAACGCTTTTTTTTTTTTTTTTTTTTTTTCCTTTGCTGGAACCATCGTATAAAATTCTAACGTGTTTCGTGTTTCTGTGTTTGTATGTTTGTGTGTGTTCTCGTTTGTCTTCTGGTAACATTTCATACCACTGGTAGTTTTTATTTTTTTTCGTGGTTAAAGTCCTTTGCCGAATATATATACATATATATATATATATGTGTAATATATATATATATATATATATATATGATATATACTTTAACTTTTCATAGTTCATTTACGCATCACCATGTATTTCGTTCTTATTAATAGCTAATAAACTACCATTTTATAGTAATAATTTTTCAGTCTGTTCCTATAAATCAGGACTGTTGTCCAAGAAAGTTAACTTAACCAGCTAACTTTTTATTGTCAGTTTTCCAATGAACTGGAAACCTATAAGTTCTAAGCGAATCTTACGTTAATACTTTTCCCCAACACCCTCGATAAATGGGACACATTACCCTTAGGCCAAACAATCTCAAATAAAAATGTAGATTTTTATTATACATTGGGGAAAATAAATATTGGCCAGAATGATTCCACGATAACCACG
Source organism: Macrobrachium nipponense (assembly GCF_015104395.2). Taxonomy (NCBI): domain Eukaryota; kingdom Metazoa; phylum Arthropoda; class Malacostraca; order Decapoda; family Palaemonidae; genus Macrobrachium; species Macrobrachium nipponense. The sequence continues at coordinate 17,170,399 of NC_061107.1, read as the reverse complement.
GTGCTATAACATTCTTGCTCACAGGTTTTTATACACACACACACACACACACAAATATATATATATATATAATATATATATATATATATATATATATATATATATATATATATATATATATATATATATATATATAATTTTTTTTTTTTTTTTTAATAAGCTGACCGAGAGAGAAAGAGCTCACACCATTACTGGACAGCTTTAAATCCTAATAAATTAGGCAATTATGCAGACAGAGAATCGAAAATGAAAAATGCAACGCTGTCAAAGAGTGAAGAGAGAGGTCTTGAGTGCTATTTAAAGAGTAAAAGCCAAAATGATTTGCTCCCCGGTTCAAAAAAAAAAAAAAAAAAAAAAAAAAAAACAAAAAAAAAAAAAAAAAAAAAACAAAAAAACTGAATAGATGCTTGCAAATTTTTTTTAATGTATCTTTACTTCAGCGTTAGTAGACTTATGCCTGGTTATTTTCATCTCCAAAACAGATTTATTATTATGATGATTTTGATGATAAAAGGAGTAAATGTGCTGAGAATGTTGAAAATCGATGGTAAGATAAGATAGTGTTTTTCTTAAGACTGAATGTTGATGAAAAAAATGAGATTTTGAAGTTGTAGAAAAAGCTTCATCATATCTGCAATGTTCTTTATTATTATTATTATTATTATTATTATTATTATTATTATTATTATTATTATTATTATTATTATTATTATTATTATTATTATTATTATTATCTGAAGAATAGCAAGTCTGCTGAAATTAGGAGTATTATTGATATTTTCTACGTATATTCAATCACCATTAATGGATTTTCAGTTACTAGAACTAACCCAAAATTTCCAAAACTATCTCTAGTCACTGGTGCATGCCATTGCCTCTATCATTACCGAAATTATATGTTTATATATATTTAGATTAATGCACATCATTACTTGTATTTCTAAACATAACGTTACTTACATTACTATTGCTGCTTTAATCATTACCATAACTGCCGTAATTTTGAACACAATTTTCGTTACCTTTACTTCTACACGTAATGTTATTTATGTTACATAAAGGTTACTAATGTTTATCTATATCATCACTGTTGTTATTATTCTTGGGCGTATTTAGTGTTATCTCGGACTCTACCCGCTGCCCCGGCCTCAAACCATTACGATCTCCGCCTTCGATCAATAATTGTCCGAATGGAGAGACTTGGGCGTTTCGCCCAAAAGGGACCCGGGCTAATTATTTAATTGAATAAATACCAAGAAAAGTAAACCCCACTCCACCGTCGACTACAAATTATTGTGTGCCGTTTTTATGACTCCGGACACGCGAAGTTCAGATACATCAAGGGGAGAGAAGTTCCCGGACCCCTAACTTCTTGTCATTGGACACGCACCCTCGTCATTATGCGCGTATGTATACGAGGATACATATACATACACATAGACGAGTGTGTGCGTGTACAGTGCATATACATATTTATGTGTATATATACATATACATTTCTTATATTATATATAGTATATACACAATATATATATATTCATATACAGAGAGAGAGAGAGAGCTCTCTCTCTCTCAAGTTAAAATATAACGGCGAGTTCGAACGTAGGTCATTTTGTATTTCACCAAAGTCTAATATCTCTCTGTCTCTCTCTCTCTCTCTCTCTCTCTCTCTCTCTCTCTCTCTCTCTCTCTCTCAAGGTAAAATATAACGGCGAGTTCGAACGTAGGCCATTTTGTATTTCACCAAAGTCTAATCTCTCTCTCTCTCTCTCTCTCTCTCTCTCTCTATCTCTCTCTCTCAAGCTAAAATATAACGGCGAATTCAAACATAGGTCATTTTGCATTTCACCGAAGTCTAAAATTTCTCTCTCTCTCTCTCTCTCTCTCTCTCTCTCTCTCTGTCTCTCTCTCTCTCTGTCTCTCGCTGCGGCTGATTCGCGTCAATAAAAGTCATGCAAAGTTGCCCCAGGAAAGAAATGAAGATACTTGAAAGAACGAAATGAAAAAAAAAATCCCACCCCCAAACATAATTACCGGAAAAGGAGATAAAACTAATGTGTAAATTTAAATCTAATGGAGGGAATTAAAGTCCGCGCGTCAGTCATCAGCCACTTAAAAGTCTTCATGAGACTCTAAACGTCAGTCCTGACTGTCAGTCTTGATTTCTCCTATCTTCTGTGGAGGAATCTTGGATGAACGCTTGCCTGATGCACCGTGAAATTTCTCGAATGCTTTGCTTGCATTTTTTCAGTTTTATGTGAAAGGAAACCACTGAGATGGCTTTTTCTGTCCGCCCTCAGATCTTAAAAAACCATCGAGTTTCTTGTACAGCGTATAATCAAGGTCTCGGTATAATGCTGTATGAGCTGCGGCTCATGAAACTTTAACCACGGCCCGGTGGTGGCCTGACCTAAATATCGTTGCTAGACGCACGGTTATGGCTAACTTTAACCTTAAGTTGAAAAGTACTGAGGCTAGAGGGCTGCAATTTGGTACGTTTGATGACTAGGGGTTGGTCGATCAACATACCAATTTGCAGCCTTCTAGCCTTAGTAGTTTTTGAGAAGTGAGGGTGGACATATATAGTGCAGGCGGACAGACAGACAGGTTGATTGATTGATTGATTGTGTATTATATCTGGCGTCACAGACAGACAGAGCCGGCACAGTAGTGTTCTTTTACAGGAAACTAAAATCATTAAGAACTTCAGTGACAGAAAACGTTCACGATTTAAATAGGAAAAAACCTTGAAACGAACGCACCCAAAGACAGCAATTATATTTCTTTCATGTCATTTCGAAATGAAAGATTTAAGCTTCAGGAATTTTTCATTGCTCTCAATATGAAACGACTTTTAAACGTAGCTCAATATTTATGTATCAATGTTGAGATTACTTTCATCACCGATGAATACGACCGACTTTCTTCGATTTCATTTTGCATTCGTTCGGTATTTTACTCGTTCAGTTTTATTATCTGGTTATTCTCCTGAGTAGGATATTCGCATATTTCCGTATATATGTGAACTAACGTCTCTCTCTCTCTCTCTCTCTCTCTCTCTCTCTCTCTCTCTCTCTCTCTCGATATTTATTCATTTTCTAGTTTCCATTCTTAATTCATTACGGCGTCAATAACCTAGGTGTTTGACGCCAGTTTTGGTAGCTATAATCAAATATATATATATATATATATATATATATATATATATATATATATATATATATATACATTATATATATATTATATATAATATATATATATATATATTATATATATATATATATATATATATATATATAATCATTGAATTTGCTGGAAAACTGAGATATAGCGTATGCTCTTTTCTTTTTAAGCATATACACGAAACATAACGTAATGACAAATCATACTAAGAGGGCACATTAATTACTTATTTGTTATACATACATACGAGAGAGAGAGAGAGAGAGAGAGAGAGAGAGAGAGAGAGAGAGAATAATATTTTGCGTAACTGATTAATGGTTTTAACTCTTTGAGCAGGGAATTACTTATAAGTGTGAAATAGAGTATGCACTTACTTCTGCTAATTTATCATTCTTCTACCTGTCTTTTTCACCTTAGCTTAAGCACCATTTTTCGTGCACTATGACTGTGTGCGTGCGTGCACGTGTACGTGTGTGTGTGTGTGAGAGAGAGGAGAGAGAGAGAGAGAGAGAGAGAGAGAGAGAGAGAGAGAGAGAGAGAGAGATATCAAAAATTTAGTTTTTTTTGCCTCTGAAAAGCGAGCAGGATTTATACACTGAGTTTTCCTTACATAGCAGACCATTAACAAATAACATAACCGCTTGCCGAGAACAAAATGATTTCCTCCATAGTCTCATCATAACCAGAACTTCTTTAGAAAAATAAATAAATAAATAAATAAAAGAAAGGGGAATAAGAACATGCAGAAACCACGACGACGAGGAAACGAAAAAAAGGGCAAATTCCTCCCCACCCTTTTCTCTGACCATGAAGGGGGCAGGTGCAGGTCTCAAGTTCTCTCCCTCAGGGGGATTTTCCCCCCTTCAGCCTTGAGTTGGCTCAAATGGCAAAAGGTGAAGAAGGTGAAGAGAGGAGAGATAATATAAGGTTCGAGGAAGTGAGTGTGATTGCTGCCATTGGCGGATTCACAGTCAGGTTTTGTGTATGATGGGGAGCTTCGCTGGTCTAGAGAAGATTTGCTGGGCTAGAGAACTAGTTACCGGACTAGAGAAGAGTTGCTGGACTAGAGAACTAGTTACCGAACTAGGGAAGAGTTACCGAACTAGAGACCTAGTTACCGAACTAGAGAACAGTTATTGGACTACAGAACAATTACCGAACTAGAGAACAGATTACCGGAGCGGAATGTAGTCGGATTTCTTTTATATCAGAAGAGTTTCATCTTTAGGTTTATTATTGGCGACTTTTGGAAGAGTCTCTTGTAGTTTCCTCTCCAATCCAATTTGCACTATTTATTATTGGCTCTTGTTGGAGTTCCTAATGACTAGCGACTCGCTGCAAGGAAGAAGTGTACATGATTCCAAGTTATAAAAAAAAACATGAGTGAAGAATAGTTACTGAGAATTATGTATGGCAGATTTATAATTATTTTTTTCTTTCTTTCTTTCTTTGCCTTCAGCTTTTCCCATTTCTATATGGGGTCGCTGTTTCTAGTCAGCCTTCTCCATCTTCCTCCGTCCTGTACATCTTGTTCTCTTAGACCCTTTTTCTTCATGGCATTCAATAATTTATCTTTCCACCTGAACTTTGGCCTTCCCCTCCCTCTTCTTCCCTCCACCTCCATGTTCATAACCCTCTTACATTATTATTTTTTTCTACGATACCATAATTAAATATTTGCCTTAACTGCTAATGACGCGTAATGAAAACAAAATCTTATCTGAAGAAGTCATCTATAAATGCGTCTCTTCTTGGATTTCCAGGTCTGACGGCAGAGCTGTTCTACGTGCGGGAGGGGGTCGTTAACGATTATGCATTAAATTGGGTCGTTCCTGTTCCTGCAGATGTGCACTCGCTATACTTCACATGGGAAGCCACCACCAAGAAACAGGTAAGATTGAAACGACTAAGATTTAGCGAAGATGTCTCCCACTAAGGTATGATTCACTAAGGCCACCACCAAAACAGGTATGATTTACTAAACCCTGCATGATTCACTAGCCACTATCAAAACAGGTACGTTTTACTAAAACCGGCCACTCAAACCAGTATGATTCACTTAAGCCACTATCAAAATAGGTATGATTCACTATAGCCACTATCAAAACAGGTATGATTTACTAAAACCACCACCAAAACCAGTATAATTCACTTTAGCCACTATCAAAACAGGTATGATTCACTGTAGCCACTATCAAAACAGGTATGATTCACTGTAGCCACTATCAAAACAGGTATGATTCACTATAGCCACTACAAAACAGGTATGATTCACCTGTAGCTACTATCAAAACAGGTAATGATTCACTGTAGCCACTATCAAACAGGTGTGATTCACTATAGCTATCAAAACAGGTTAGATTCACTATAGCACTATCAAAATAGGTATGATTCACTATAGCCACTACCAAAGACTGTATGATTCACTGTAGCCACTATCAAAACAGGTATGATTCACTGTAGCCACTATCAAAACAGGTATGATTCACTGTAGCCACTATCAAAACAGGTATGATTCACTGTAGCCACTATCAAAACAGGTATGATTCACTATAGCCACTATCAAAACAGGTACGATTTACTAAAACCCGCCACCAAAACCAGTATGATTCACTTTAGCCACTATCAAAATAGGTATGATTCACTATAGCCACTACCAAAGAAGTCATGATTCACTAAACCACTATCAAAACAGGTATGATTTACTAAAACCACCATCAAAACCAGTATGATTCACTTTAGCCACTGTCAAAACAGGTATGATTCACTATGGCCACTATCAAAACCGGCATGATTCACTACAGCCACTATCAAAACAAGTATGATTTACTAAAACTACCACCAAACCAGTATGATTCACTTTAGCCACAATCAAAGCCTGTATGATTCACTATAGCCACAATCAAAGCCTGTATGATTCACTTTTAGCCATTATCAAAACAGGTATGATTCACCAAAGTCAACAGCAAATGCAGGTAAGACTCAGCAAACTACTGCCAAACACAAGTGAAATCCAATGAATCAGCCATAAAGGAAAAGTAAGATTTACTTTAACTCTCACAAAGACAGGTAGCATAAAATAAATTTAGACGATGACCCGATTAAGATTAAGACAAAACCGGCATGAAATACAAGTAAAAAATAAAGCAGGTAAAAGCCCTTAAAACATCTACAAAAACAAAAAACACAAAAAAATCCAATACAGTTTTGCGAAATAAAACGGACAAAAATGAATCGACAAGATGAGCCTTTTCCAGTGCTATTTTCATCAATCTTGAAGGATACGTCATGACTTCACCGTAGTTCTGCTGCCTAGTTATTAAGTAGCTATATCTATTCTACAAAGGTTATTAAACTGGCATAAAAAACTAGATAAAAAACTATAACGACTTTCCAAGATTTGCGCTAATGTGAAAACTTTGAGAAATGCAGAAAACTGATAAAAACACTGCCAATGTGAATACGCTGGTAATGAAGAAAAATGTGATGAACATTTTACCTCATTGGTGTCCGTATTCTGTTTCAGAGTATATTTCAAATGCTTTACACACACATATACTTCGGAGATACTCAAATTACTCAAGGTTTGCCTTAACAAAATCTTGGACGTTGAGATGCACTGCCTTAGGTGGGCAATATTTATCCTTCTCTATAAAAACTGCAGTTACCCTTGCTACCGAGAACAGCAAACTTAAAAAGATCGGTGGAAAAAAAAGGGGGAAAAACACAAAGGAAGTCAAGGCGTTTTAAGGCGAGACTTCCTTTTCAAGAAGTCCTGTTTCTTGCGTCTTTTTGCCGTTTAAAAAATGATTAATCTTGTTGTGACCAGGGTTGGTGATCTTTTTTCATTAAAAAAAAAAAAAAATTTTATTCAAACATCAGTGATTAATTTTATTTTTTATTTATTGGATTCTTTATTTATTTATTTTTATTTGTTAGATGTTTCTTCAATCCTTTTTTCCCTCAAAATGTATTTTATGACGGAATTACTATTGATTTATCTTTTCGGTTTCCAAGTTCTGGCCTATAGTATGTACTTGCAATTTTTTTTTTCATAAAAATAAATAGATGCAGCACAGTTATGCTTAAGTTTTTATTATCCTCAAAATCGTATTTTTCAATTTTTTTGCTTTCAAATTAAAAAAAATTAAAAATCATGATTTTTTTAATGAAAAAATCAATTATTTAATCCCTTGATTAAATCAGTTTGATTTAATCATTGCCAACCCTGGTTGTGATAAAATCTCGTTTTTCTTATAATAAATAAAAACTCAGGTATGGTAACAGGTTCGCATGCTGATGATTTTACATTATTTTTCGAATTGATTTTATACACTTCAGTGATATCTGTGGCATAGGAAATCACAGTTAAATTAGTTTACCAAATAACATTTTCTTCTCTCAACTAGGAATTCCATACAACATAATAGAACAGCAAATTAGACTTGTTTATGCATTGTTGATGGATGCAACAATGAATATGACATGTCTTAATGATAGGTATTTGAGTGAATATTTTTTGAGAAAATTAGTTTTTCCTTCAAACTAGGTACAATGCAGTGATCTGGGCGGCCAATCACATATATAACAATGCAAAATTGCCATATTCTGCAATATGCTTGCATAACGGTATGTTGAAAGCATTAGAAAGTTACCAGTATATATACGTATATATACAAGGTGTCCATAAAGTCCCATTACCATTAAAGGTATTTATTGCATGTAGTAGTATCGGGACTTTATGGACACCCTGTATGTATATATATATATATATATATATATATATATATATATATATATATATATATATATATATATGTGTGTGTGTGTGTGTGTGTGTGTGTGTGTATGTGTGTGTATGTATGTATGTATAAATATATACACACATGTATGGCTGTACAAGAATTCTCAACAAACACGGCTAACCTGAAGCCCCACAGAACTTTGCTATTTGCCTTACGCTTATTTCATGATTTTATAATAAGAAGACGCCGAGACCCGGGTTCCTCCGGAGTTTCTTGTGAGAGATTTCGGGTTAGAAATTCCGGTATGTTATTACAAACCAATCTCCCGGAGCCAGGTTGTTTCTTACCCATGCCAGTGTGTATTTCCCCGAGGCCTAATACTCCAGCTTGAAGTTTATGGACAGAGAGAGATGAGAGAGAGGAGAGAGAGAGAGAGAGAGAGAGAGAGAGAGAGAGAGAGAGAGAGAGAGCACAGGAAATAGTGTTGATATTGGAACGATTCTGACTTATACACAACATGAAGGAGAGAGAGAGAGAGAGAGAGAGAGAGAGAGAGAGCAGAGAGAGAGGAGAGAGAGAGAGAGAGAGAGAGAGAGAGAGAGAGTTGGACGTGGCATTGGCCTGAAAGTTACGAATTCCAAGCCAACGTACCCACAGACACAGGAAGACAAAATTCACACAAATATATATATATATACATATATATATATATATATATAATATATATATATATATATATATTACTTGCGTACGTACTATAATATCATATATAAGATATATATATATATATATATATATATATATATATATATATATATATATATAGATATATATATATATATATATATATATATATATATATATATATATATATATATATATATATATATATATATATATATATATATGTATTATTTGCGTATGTACTATATTATATATACATATATATATATATATATATATATATATATATATATATATATATATATATATATATATATATATATATATATATTATTTGCGATGTACTATATATATATATATATATATATATTATATATATATATATATATAATATATATATATATATATATATATATATATATATATATATATATATAATGTAGTACATACGTAAATAATAATATTAATTTCTCCTGAGTATTATGATAATTGCGTAATGCTTAAAACGCATGAATGAACCAAAATGTTTTGTTATACAGACAGAGAACAAAGATTTTGAAATCATCGAAATTCCCTTACACAGTTCAAAGAGTTCTCCGAGTTCATATATGATTCACGTCGAAACTGCATCCACTTTTGAAAAAGCTATTTTCTCATCTTAGTGACCAATTACCTCAGCTGTAAAATCATTTGGGCCATGAAAAGCACGTTGAATGAACCTGCAGTTTCGACTGGGATTATAAAAGGACAGCCAGATGTAATTACACTTCACTAAATCAGCGTCGTGTTAAAGAGATTTCGTTATATCCAGTGAAACATTAAGGAAATGTCTAGTATTTTGATGTTTACACGCAAGAGTTAGCTCGAACAAAACACAGGCTTACAATCTCGCAAAAAGGGGATAAGCGCTCGCACGCAATTTCCAACTGATTTGCCTACGCAATCTTCCCTCGTCTCTGGATGAATTATGATCCTGGAATCGTGTTATCAACTGAATATCCTTCTATGCTCAGAACGTTGTTTATCTCAAATTGGCGGAAGTGGAGTAGAACGGAACAGGTGATAGAAGGGGGTCGTCTCCTTTGGTGGCAGGAGGGATGGTATGGGACGCTGGGTTGAAGGTGTACCAGATCTCCCCCCTAATTCAGAATCCCATTTGCTCCCAGGCCCCTCCTCTACCCCCTCCCCACACCACAGATCTAATATAAAGAACACCTTTACCAATCCGCCATCCTCCCAATGCCACTTGTTTTTTGTTTTTTTTAAACAGGTATGATAAATGCGAGGAATGTTTTCTTGCTTTGCTCTGAAAATCGGAAGGGTATTTCACGAGACATTCACATAAAATCACGTACCTATTCCACTAAGACAAATGCAAAGCATATTCCTTTAAGGAATTTTAGTATACTGGTATTTTCCTTAGGGTATAATTAAACAATTCAGTGCTCATGACGTTGGCATTTGTAGCAAGTGGTCCGGAATACGATTTCCGAAGAGAACAAAGAGATATCGGCGAGATACCTGGAAACCCACCGCGCATGCGTAGACCTGAGTAGTCAGAAAATACTTGTTCTGATTCAAATGTTGTGAGCGTGAGCCATTGAAGTGTTATTAGACTAGCAACCTAATCTTAATATATTGAAAATTCAAAAGGTAACCTCTTAGGGGGACATCCTTCTCTTGGTCAAGTTTTTGTTGATGAAATTCATTAGCAACCTTAAATGACTATAGGTACGAATTGGAGAACATAGGTGAGGAGAATTGCGTTGTCAAGGGCAGTTACTCCTCTTTCCCAAAATTCAAAGCAACACAGGCTACCCGTGGTAGGATACAACGTAGAACTTGCCATTGACACCAAGAAAATTTGGTACATTGAGGTGCCCTTACGTGCAATACTTTTGTTATACATTGCATAAGTCAAGAAAAGGGATATGATTAGAGAAAGATCCAGGATTATGACCACAAATGAAAGCAAGAAGATAGTTTATGTTAGACTGTTTACCTTTTAAGAGCGGATGGTTCCAAAGTATAATATATAATATATGATATAATATATATATATAATATATATATAGTATATATATTATATATATTTATATATATATATATATATATATTTATATATATATATATATTGACTGGTAAAAGTGTTCTGTAACAACAGAATTCCATCTAATAAAAGGAGCCCTAAAAACAAAAACCACCAAAATGTAGAGAGAAAGTACTATATTTCAGAGACTGCTGTCTCTCTCATTCAGGTATATTGAATGAGAAAAGTTTACAGAAAGGTGGTATTTATACCAAGAGATTCGTCCACAAGTAAGCCAATTTAGGTCACCCCCGCTGATAATCTTCCTTTAATCTTCTTAAGCGTTGGTTGAATGAACACTGCGTCGACGATGTCGGATGTCCCAATTCCCTTTGAGATGTTCATTACCTGCTTCTCTTTTATTAAGGCCGATTCCATCATTTGACTCTTGTACCGCAGTTTGCTGCTATAAATTACACGTGACATATTCCAGTTTATTCTATGGTTATGTTCATTTATATGATTGAAAATACCAGCCGAGTTCTGTTGTCCATACCTAACTGACCGTTTGTGTTGTATTAATCTCTGGGGAAGTGATTTACCTGTAAATCCGATGTAAGATTGGTCCACAGTCCTGGCATGGGATCTCATATACCCCAGAGTCTTTGGGGGGCGATGTCTTTTGTTGGACGTTAATCAGGGATTTGGCTAAGGTATTTGGGTAGGTAAATGCAAAAGGGTTGGATTTCCCAAGGGTGTGAGTTACTCTCTTATCGTCTCCAGGTGGGGAATTTTTATTTTATTGTTGGGTGTGTCTCTGGTCTTGTCTTTAGGGGGTCGGTAGAAAATTACGTTTGCTTTTTGAATTGCTTTCTCAATTATATGGTCAGGATACTTTAAAGATGAAGTTGCTTGCGAATTAGTTCAAATTCTTTTTCCAGGAAATCTGGGGAACAAATTCGTAAGGCTCTTAAGAATAGTTGCTAGCTAGACCTATCTTGATGGTATTGTCATGATAGCTAAAATAGTGATATGAAAGTGAGAACGTTGGTTTTCTGTATATGGTAAATTTGTATTCTGTCGTGTCTCTGATTATTAAAACATCAAGAAAAGGAATTTTGTTGTCTGTTTCCCATTCAACTTTAATTTGATGCTGGGCACTAATGCGTTTTAATTTTGAGAGGAATTCATTAAAATTACCCCACTTATATCCCAAAATGTTAGTATGTCATCCACGTATCTCATCCACAGCATGTTTTTGGGTTATTGCATTTATTACTGTAGTTTCAAAGTATTCCATGTACAGATTGGCTAAAATAGGACTTAAAGGACTACCCATACTACACCCGAAGTTTTTGCTTGTAGAATGATTCCCCTCCAGAACGTTCCCACATAATTTTTTCGGAAGTAAGATTAATTGGCCAGACAAAAGAGTATTGAACTATTAGAGAATTTAAAGTAATTAATCCTAAATTACCCTACTTTTATGGTCTTCCCAAAACTCACAAAGACAATCTTCCATTCAGACCCATCGTTTCATGCGCCGGAGCTTTCAATTACAAATTTCTAAAATGTTAGCTGGCCTCCTTTCTCCTTTTTTAGGCACTTTTCTCCCAGTCACATCAAACATTCGGAAGAACTTTTGTCACAAATTCAGAGAAGCACATATACCACTTCACAACATAAACTTTAAGCCTTGACGTAGACTCCCTATTCACAAAAGTACCAGTACAGGACGTTCTTCGTTCAGTTTTTAAGGGAAAAAATTCCCCCTATTCAGATCATTTCCCTTTGGCACTTGAAAAAATAATAAAGTTAGTTGAATTATGTGCATCTAATAACGTATTTTCATTCGGGGAATCATTCTACAAGCAAAAATTCGGGTGTAGTATGGGTAGTCCTTTAAGTCCTATTTTTAGCCAATCTGTACATGGAATACTTTGAAACTACAGTAATAAATGCAATAAAACCCAAAAACATGCTGTGGATGAGATACGTGGATGACATACTAACATTTTGGGATAATAAGTGTGGGGTAATTTTAATGAATTCCTCTCAAAATTAAACGCATTAGTGCCCAGCATCAAATTTAAAGTTGAATGGGAAACAGACAACAAAATTCCTTTTCTTGATGTTTTAATAATCAGAGACACGACAGAATACAAATTTACCATATACAGAAAACCAACGTTCTCACTTTCATATATTCACTATTTTAGCTATCATGACAATACCATCAAGATAGGTCTAGCTAGCAACCTATTCTTAAGAGCCTTACGAATTTGTTCCCCAGATTTCCTGGAAAAAGAATTTGAACTAATTCGCAAGCAACTTTCATCTTTAAAGTATCCTGACCATATAATTGAGAAAGCAATTCAAAAAAGCAACGTAATTTTCTACCGACCCCCTAAAGACAAGACCAGAGACACACCCACAATAAAATAAAAATTCCCCACCTGGAGACGTTAAGAGAGTAACTCACCCTTGGGAAATCCAACCCTTTTGCATTTACCTACCCAAATACCTTAGCCAAATCCCTGATTAACGTCCAACAAAAGACATCGCCCAAGACTCTGGGGTATATGAGATCCCATGCCAGGACTGTGACCAATCTTACATCGGATTTACAGGTAAGGTCACTTCCCCAGAGATTAATACAACACAAACGGTCAGTTAGGTATGGACAACAGAACTCGGCTATTTTCAATCATATAAATGAACATAACCATAGAATAAAAACTGGAATATGTCACGTGTAATTTATAGCAGCAACTGCCGGTACAAGAGTCAAATGATGGAATCGGCCTTAATAAAAGAGAAGCAGGTAATGAACATCTCAAAAGGGAATTGGACATCCGACATCGTCGACGCAGTGTTCATTCAACCAACGCTTAAGAAGATTAAAGGAAGATTATCAGCGGGGGTGACCTAAATTGGCTTACTTGTGGACGAATCTCTTGGTATAAATACCACCGTTTTCTGTAAACTTTTCTCATTCATATACCTGAAGAGAGAGACAGCAGTCTCTGAAATATAGTACTTTCTCTCTACAGTTTTGGTGTTTTTATGGGCTCCTTTTATTAGATATATATATATATATATATATATATATGTGTGTGTGTGTGTGTGTGTGTGTGTGTGTGTAACTGAATCACGAAAGTTAGGAACGTGATAAATCCATAAATAAAGTTATATGCCACGTTCAAACATCCTTTACTTATTTTACTTAGCAGATGAAGTAAAGGACGTTTGAACGTCGAAAGATCTCGCGGATACTCCGTGTTTATTTTCCCTTCGTGGCATATAACTTTATATATATATATATTATATATATATATATATATATTATATATATATATATATATATAATATATATATATATATATATATATATATATATTATCCCTGTGCTCTTTTCCCTATTGGAGGGGGTGGGCATTATCAGAAAGATGCAGAATTTCGGCTTTCCCTGTAAAACTAGTAATGATGGTCTGACTTTGTATCAAGTTCGACTGAGTTACGATGACGAAGTAAATGCTTACAGACACACTGAAAGACAAACAGACTGAAACAGACAACGGAAGTGTGCTCAAACACACAGGCATACAGACAGAAGCACGGTTTGTTGAAGATTTCTCCAAGTGTTTAAGAGGAGTCGTAATGACAACGGAAATGTAACTTTAAGTTTGACGCAAATCCCTCCACCTGTTCTTCTGCTTTTCCTTTGCGTGAATCCTGGAGCAACTCTGCAATAACTGTGAAGCCTCCGGAGTCTAAATGCAAAATTATTACTGCAATGATCTGAAATCATGAATACATTAATTGCCTAAATTTTTTCATGGAGGTCTGTTTTGATACATTATATCAATCCGAAACTGGTTCATTGTTCGACGAGTATTTATGTTGATTATTTATGTTGATTTTGCCCTCATATCACCGATTAATTTAACCTTTTTTTGGACGTTAACTCATCCGAAAAAATGATCGGGAATAAAACATCAACTTTACGAACGTTTACAAAAAATCTCATTTGAAAAGATTTTGTTGCCAGCCATTTTTAAAGGGCCCAATAAATAACCAAATATTTGTCGTTACAGAGATTGATTTCCAATATCTGCGTTGGTAATGCATCATACAATGCGTCAATTTTTTATTTCGTTTTATCATTCAATTATCCAGGGTTGGTTAAAGAAACTTTTCTGTACTACTTTTCCGCGAAAATGTGAATTTATTTATTTGTTTATTTATTTATTTATTTTTCTATTTGTTGATGAAAAATGGCAGGTACGAAGGTTGTGGTTATTTACCATAATATTTATTCTAAAAACGGTATGTTAGTTGTAACGTTTAAAAAAGTTAACGTTAAAAACGTTAAAAATTGTATATTAACTGTAACGTTTATAACGTTTGATAACGTTAAAAACGTTAAAAACGGTATGTTAACTGTAACATTTAAAAATGTTAAAAACGGTATGTAAACTGTAACGTTTAAAACAAACGGTATGTTAACTGTAACGTTTAAAAAAGTTAAACGTTAAAAGCGGTATGTTAACTGTAACGTTTAAAAAAGTTAAAAACGTTAAAAACGGTATGTTAACTGTAATCATTAAAACGTTTAAAAACGTTAAAAATGGTACGTTAACTGTAACGTTTAAAAGTATTGCAAATTTTTCTTCGTTCTACAGCGACGTAAAATTAACTCCGAGAATGTGTTTCACTGTATAAACAGCGAACTTACAAACGAAGGAAACTCGATGAATAAACCGGGTAATTTAGAATTACTGAGAAATTTTGGGGGACACAGACCTGTGCCCTCTTTTACTACACATAATAACGCTTGCTCACCCCATTTACTGTATTTGATTCCTGTAACCCACTTCCTGTAAGATACAGGGCATTACAGTACTTATTTAGCTTATACGTATCATTGCACATTGTCGCTTTGTGTTCATTTTTTTTATCTCTAAGGACAGTTCTTAAATACTTTATTAGCTGATGTACTCTGATCAGTATTGTCATATTTCTTGCACATCACCTATTTATTTTAGTTACCAGGTTATCAGCAAGCTGCCATTGCCAGCTGTCCCGTTTTAACCGTGTAATAATCTGTCATTTCATAAAGGCTATATTGATAAAATTACTATTTTACTACTTTATCGTGGTGTAAAAGACATTTCCTAGTAACGCCGTACAGCGCATGCGCTCACAGACATACGTAACATAACTTTGTTGAATTATGTTCTACATCAAGGTCAATTGTAGCCGCAAGAACTCGAGACGTTTTTCATTCAATTTTAGGGTCCAAGAGGACCCTTACGTAAGACCCCAGGGCCTTAACAGGACTTGTTATTGTTAGTGCGCTTTCCTCTTCGGTATCCCGACCTTTTGTTGCCAGTGAAGGTCTTTGCAAAGCTTTGAAGGTCTCTGTCTGGTATCTTGGGACTTTTCAGTGTCCTTAAAAGAACTTCCTGTTCCATAGGATTCCTCCATTTTTTTTTTAAGATTTTAATCTATTAGATTTTTGCTCCTTTTTTCTCAGCATAACCTCAATTCTTTAGTATCTCATTCAGTTTATAGGTCTTTTATTCGCAGTTTTTGTTCGTAACACCTTCGAGAAAAGGACAGATCTTACGTCGTCAATTTATCCCTTAATCCAAGTCGCTTGAAACTATTTCTAGAGTCTAGACCGCTGAAATCAGGCGAGAACGTGAGCGCTTGTGTGCGTGTGTGTGTGTGTGTGTGTGTGCGCGCGCAGACGTAAGCATTTTCCGCAACCTCCTTGACACTCATTCTCCATGACACTTGCGCACACACAGAGTGTTCATAAGAATGATTTTTACGCCACCAAACGACTCATTAAAACCTAATGCCTTTTTCCGCCCATTTAGGCGAATCTCCAGGTAAAGTGGGGAAAGATAATGGCGCCCAACACCTGGACGCACAACAGACGCCGTCATTACCACGCCCGCGGGATAACGAAATTACGATACGAACCGCCCAAAATCACACCGAGTTATGTACTCGTTTACCACCTCCTCCTCCTCTGACCCTCCGGCATCCTCCCTCTTCCTTCCTTTTCTTCTTCCTTCTTCTTCTTCCTTCCTTCCTCCCCTTCTTCCTCTTCCTTCCTCCTTCCCATTAGCCTCCTCCCTCTCACCTTCCCTCCTCCTCCTCCCTTTTCTTCTTCTTCTCCTTCCCTTCTTCTTCTCTCTCTTCCTCTCCCCTTTCTTCTTCTCTCTCTCCCGCTCTTCTTCTTTTTCGCTTCTTCTTTCCTCCTCCTTCTTCCTTCCTCCTAACTTCCTTCCTCCTCCTTCCTTCCTCCTTCCTTCCTTCCTTCCTTCCTTCCTTCTTCTTCTTCTTCCTTCCTTCCTTTCCTTCCTCCTCCTCCTCCTTTCCTTCCTTCCTTCTTCTTCTTCTTCTTCCTTCCTCTTCCTCCTTCCTTCCTTCCTCCCTCCTCCCTCCTCTCCTCCTCCTCCTTCTCCTTCTTCTTCTTCTCCTCTTCTTCCCTTCTCTACTTCCTCCTCCTTCCTTCCTTCTTCTTCCTTCTTCCTCCTCCTCCTCCTTCCTTCTTCTCTCCTTATCTCCTTTTCTTTTCTTCGTTCTCTCCTCTCCTCCTCCTTCTTCTTCTTCTTCTTTCTCCTCCTCTCCCTTCTTTCCCTTCTCTCTTCTTCTCCTCCTCCTCCTCCCGCCTCTCCTTCTTCTTCTTCTACTTCTTCTTCTCTTCCTTCTTTCCCTCTTCTCTCCTTTTCGTTCTTCCTCTCCTCCTCTTTCTTCCCTCTCCTCCTTTCTCTTTCCTTTCTTCTTCTTCTTCTTCTTCTTTACCTTCCCCTTCCTTCCGATTCTTTCTTCGTTCTTCTTCCTAACCCTTGATGAGTGACCCCAAAACTCATTTGCTCTGTCTGAAGTCTTTCTTTCCCCTGACGCGGACGGAAAACACTGAGGACGTAATTACTCGAGGCGCTTATTGCGTTATTAGTATAATGTCCCTTCGACGGTAAATAACGAGCGAGCTCGAGTTTCTCCTGAGCTCTCAGCACTCTTGGAGCTACTGAAATAACGATGTTAATAATCACGGTACATTTAACGCCGTCCGGGTTATTTTGCAAACGTCTTTTGTTATTGAGTTTATATACCTCTTCTTTCCTCACGCTCTCTCTCTCTCTCCTCGGGACGACAGGGAGTTCATGCTCGGGCCACCTCGCTGGTTATTAAAAGGAGTGATGATAGTAATCATCCCTTTCCCTATTAATATTATCATAATAATAATCCTGAGTCCTGTTAACAAGGTGTTGAAAGAAGGTTTTCGCTCATCAGTCTTCATTTCTTAATTACGGGTTAAATGACAATGTTTTCTAAAATATGAGTTCCAGAAATGCGAGAAAATAAGATGCTGAGAGAGAGAGAGAGAGAGAGAGAGAGAGAGAGAGAGAGAGAGAGAGAGAGAATGATAAGGTTGAATTATCAGGTATCATCTGGCGTCAAAACCGAGGGGAGAGAGTGAAAAAAAAATAGCTTGTATAATTCTATATGTTGCGATAGGTTTAAAGAGAGAGAGAGAGAGAGAGAGAGAGAGAGAGAGAGAGAGAGAGAATAATTGGGTTGAATTACCTGGCGTCAAAATCGAGGGGAGAGAAAGAGCGATAGAAATAGCTTTCATATTTCTGTACGTTATGATTAGGTTTAAAAAGGAGAGAGAGGGGAGAGAGAGAGAACTGATCTATCTTTCAGTAATCTGGGAATACATAAGAAGATTAAGAATACCTGTGATTTATAAGGAAGGGAAGGTAAATTATTCTCGCGTTTTCTTCCTCAGTTCGTCGATGAATTGGAATTTTAAATTTTTCTGAAAATATCAAATGGGAATGTATTATCATTTAAATACAATTTGAGCATGAACATGACAGGAAAATACTCGCAGAATTAACTCTAACTAGAAATTAAACAAGATAATGCAAATAAATAAATAATTAAATGAATACAGAACTAAATACATAAATAAAAATATAGGTAAAAAATGACATAAATTAAACAAACTCACAAAGAATAAGGCAGAAAGAATAAATTTAAAAAAATAGGTCAATAAATAACATAAATAAAATAAACAAACTCACAAAGAATATAAATTATAAGGCAGACAGCAAAAACAGTGACGTGTAAACCCCTAACATAAATAAAATATGGGAGTGAGCGCATGATAACAAGAGCGCTATTTATTTAGTCCAAAGAGGACCCGAGATTGCAGAATGCACTCGCAGAAAGCTACGAGGCCGAGTAATGCGCTTGTATCATGAGTCTACAATGATATACGAGGATGATGAGGATGCCTGCAAAAAAAAAAAAAAAAAAAAAAAAAAAAAAAAAAAAAAAAAAAAAAAAAAACTCCTCTCTTGATAAGGAGGGAGGGGCAGCTAAATAGCTGAGGCTGTAGAGCGTGATACCCTTGATACCCAGGTGACCAACTAGGTATGGGTATGGGCATGGGGGCATAGAAGGTATACACGAGGGTATCTGAGTACTTGATCCCCGCAGCGAGAGATATCAGTAAGTGGTAGGTGAGAACACATAAGAAATGTAGTTTATAGTGCACGCTTGTGTCTGTGTGGGTGTCGTGTGTATATGGACGCCACTGTCTGTGTGTATGTATACAAATACACGTACATATAAATTGATTTACTTGGATATGTAAGCATGTGTATGCATGTGCGACCAAGCCATTAGATGAAAACACAGTTTGGTGACGCTGTTCGTGATGTATTTTGTATTCGAATAGAAAATATATGAATATTTACGAAGCGAACTTGAAATACGTATAATTTGTTAGTAAATATTTCCCGATATATTAGGGAGTAATCGTGTATTTGTATTACGACGAGAGGATTATGTTATGTTAACGGTAAATATCGAACACTTTGGAAAATATATTGATGTCTTTCCTTCAGTCTTGGGAGATGTTCAGTCTGGTGAATCAATTTTATTTCCTTAGTATGCTTCATAAATATTATCATCTACATGTCTAAAATAAAAATGGCTTTCGATGGAATTTAAGTCTGATTCATGTAACGGTAAGGATAAATGTAAATATAGCTATACATATATAGATATATAAGCACACACACATATATATACATATATACGTATGTTTGTGCGTTTATTTATAAAGATGCTATCTTACTCCTTCCTTCAACTTTAAACTCATTTTTCTCTACCACGTCTGGTATTTTAATCAGTCCTATACTAGTTCCTGCCTTATTCTTTCATTGAAAAGTTTTAATGTATAAATAGGATTCAATAATACTAGTAGGTATAATCTTCCTCCTCCTTATCCTAACGTCA
>NC_061107.1:17135425-17145425 GCF_015104395.2 Macrobrachium nipponense | reverse complement strand
ACAGGCTACGCGAAGGTATTACGGGGGGTAGTGTCGTCAATGCACTTTTTGTGGTGCACTGTAAGCATCACTCAAGGTTCTCTGCGGCGTTCCTCAGACCCCTAGCTGCAACCCTCTTTCATTCCTTTAGCTGTAACTCCGTTCATATTCTCTTTCCTCAATCTTACTTCCTCCGTTACAGCTTTCAAACCTTTTCCTGCCAATTTCCGTACCAGCGCTGAATGATCTCTTAAGTCCCAGAGCTTGGCCTTTTGCCTAAATTCTATATTCTGTTCTACACAAGAGTATTCAGTTTCCTCTGTCATCAAACTCCTAAAAAGGCTGTGTTATTTACCGTTGATTCCGGTTATCTTACTTATATATGAACAAATTCAAATTCATACAATACTGGCAAGCTAACCGCGCTAGGATATTTGCAATGAAAGCGATGACTTATAGATTAGAAAAAGAAGTTTACCTTGAGGAAAAAGTATCGACAATATTCTGAATCTATGGATACAATGCCAATGTGCTACAGCTCTTGTCTAATGAAATATACCGAATGCATGTTGTATTTATTAATAATTTGCATTCGTTCACTTATTTCCTAATTCATCTATTAAGATAAGGAAAACAGCTTGCGCTATCAGCGCCAATTTCTTTTTAAAAAATAAGGTTAAATTCGTTGAATTCAACTTACAGTAAAACATGTAAACTGCTTAATCACACAGTCATTACCTGTCCTTTGAACCAACGGTTGCTTGTAACCTTGAATCCTGTGGTGTTTTTTTATTCTTTCGTTTTTGACAATATTACATAATAAATTATAATAAATTTCCCACGTTTATCCTCTCTGAGACCGTAATCGGGAGACGATGAACCCTATTAGTCACG
This sequence comes from Macrobrachium nipponense, assembly GCF_015104395.2. Lineage (NCBI taxonomy): Eukaryota > Metazoa > Arthropoda > Malacostraca > Decapoda > Palaemonidae > Macrobrachium > Macrobrachium nipponense. Next base: position 17,144,552 of record NC_061107.1, on the reverse strand, counting down.
GGGATGATAACCTCTATCTCCTGAGTGATGAATTTCATCACATTAATGTTTTTTTTTAATATATAACTTTGACATTGGGTGTTTACCAAAATCCTTACCTGGAATCTCTTCTCTCCGCGTATCTCATATCGTGAAGTACAACCAGCTATAGCTGGTTCACTTAAGTTAGATTCTATGCTTATGAGAAGTTTGTTTGGCGGCCGCTGATTGGCTGGTACCGGGAGGTATAGACAGCTTCCAGCCAATCCCGCCAAACAAACGTCTTGCAGGCATAGGGCTCACCCAAGAATCTACCTTAAGTGAACCAGCTATAGTAGCTACAACACCTCGACTTTCTGGGGGAAGATTCGGGTTTTTTCCTAAATAGTGACCCCCATTCTTTGAAAAGCAACTTATTTTTTTTCTTCTGGTCTGTTTCTTTCATTACTTCAAATTACCTGTTCTACGACAGTGTCTCTTCTCTCTCTCTCTCTCTCTCTCTCTCTCTCTCTCTCTCTCTCTCTCTCTCTCTCTCTCTGAAACTTAGCCTTCCTCTTCTTGTTTCTCTCATTACTTCAAATTACCTGTTCTACGACAGTGTCCTCTCTCTCTCTCTCTCTCTCTCTCTCTCTCTCTCTCTCTCTCTCTCGGAGGGCGGAAATCGTCGTGAAATTTTTATTACACCGCCATTAAATACATCTATTGTTTACCGGGGCGCACATATCCCTCCAGGCACCACGACGCCTGATGTCTTTATTCGCCATTTTTTACTCTTTCTTTTCCTTTTTTTTTATTTTTTTGTCATTTTTATTACCACCCCATAGCATCGGATGCTGGCGCAGTCTTTTGTTTTCGCTCCCTCGTCATCCACTCTAATATACGAGGGGATTAGTAAAAACAAAAAATTAAGACCCCAAATTTGATATCATCATACCTAGGGTGCTCTCACTCATTCTCTTTTCTGACGTCTCTGCTGACGTCGTTGATTGATGTCTTCTTAAAAGAACGACCGCGTTGATGAGCGCAGGAATTACTCAGTCACTTTAAAACTGACAAGTTGCCTCAGTCACAAGCCACTCAGGTTGATAAATACTATATTCTTTATGAACCCTTGAGATTTCCCGATAAGTTTAAAGTTACGTCGTCCTGGTCGCCGACGAAGTGCGTGACCTTGGTGTACTGCTAAGAATTAATGTCCCTTAGTGCTCAGACAATTTTGTAAGGGAGTAATGCTTCTGTTAAAAAAAACTTTCTTAACGAGTGTGTTTATATAACTTGTGATTCGTTGCGTCATAACTAGAGTGGACTACAGCAACTTTATCTATTATATTTACACTGCCTAAGATGCTAAATAAGGATGCTAAACATTATACTAAACAGAGCGACAAGTTAATAAAGGTTGCCGCATCGCGTGAAAGAATTACTGTACACCTGTGTGGTACGAGTTGCACTGCTTACCTGTCAACACTAGAGAAGCAATTGTGTACTGAATCACCAAGCTATCAAGGTGGTGTCCAAAAAAATATTTTAATTAAAGACTTGCTTCGTATAATACAGCCAGCGGATGGTATCAACACAAGAGTATCTATAGATGGTCTCGAGTTATCGGAGCCAAGATGAAGTTCTAATGTAGGCTTGAGAGCCTTGAAACTTTTCACTCTAAGACAACACAAGAAGCTCCCACTTTATATCAGGAGGACTGAAAGTATCAAGTAATTAAATAAAATGATAGACTCCTTTTTCTGAGTGTCATGATGGTGAATTTGACAATTGATAATTTGGAGTAAGCCGTAGACAAAAGTCTCAGAATGTCTCCGCATTTTTATGTCTATGACGAGTCAAGTAAACAATGATCACACCTTAAACCTTAATGTATAATAATATACGTTATTTGAGCCTCTTGCTATTTCTAATTCAAAACAGGTATTGCAGAGACCACATGTCTTAAGAGAAAAATAAAAAACGTAGTAATTGATACATTAGTACTATTGGAGAAACAAATCCGCAGTTATGTAAATGTACATATATTCAAATTTAAAACTTTAAGGATAGCTTTCGGGAATCTGTTCGGTTCCCCTTATCCCCTTAAGGGAAACCGAACAGATTCCCGAAAGCTATCCTTAAAGTTTTAATTCTAAATATATGTACATTTACATAACTGCGGATTTGTTTCTCCATTTGAAGACTCGTGCTACTATGAGGATTTTTTGGATAGTATTATTATTACCACCACCACGGCTATACCTTTAACAACAACAACAACAACAACAACAACAACAATAATAATAATAATAATAATAATAATAATAATAATAATAAACATAGCCTACAAGTCTTTTTCTCATTTCTCTCCCGAAGGTGTTGTACAACATGGACATCCACGTCAACGAAACCCAAATGCCGGACGAAGAGGCGCCCTTGGCACCTCCCGCCGTCAACGTGTCCCTGGCGGGAGTCATCCCCGAGGAAGCGGAAACCTTCAGGTTCGACCTTCCTTGCACGGGGAGCAGGAGCGCCGAGGTTTACGTGACGTTGAACATCAACGTGACGTCACCCAGACCTCGACAGCCACCAACGGTCCTCCAGTTCAAGAGACGCAAGATCTGCCTGGAAGGTAACTCACTGATGGCTCCTTTATGCATCTGCCTTTTCATTTAAAATTCGCATGTGCTTGGATTTGTTATTGTCGTTCCTTCATGAAATTCATTAATCTGCTCATATATATCTCTTGTTTCTGTATTTCCATTTACTTCTTACTTCTTCCTAATGAACACCATTTTCTTTGAAAGCTTGAATTTCAAGTCGATGGCCCCTTGGGCTTGTTCCATATGAACAGGTTCCATCTTGCTGTACACCCTCTCCTAACAATTGTTTCGTAATGGAACTGCTTTGGGGGTTTCCTCCTGTTACACCTTTCAAACCTTTCCACTCTAAATTTCCTTTACAGCGATGAATGACCTCATAGGTCTCAGTGCTTGGCCTTTGACCTACACACTGCATAGCGCTAAAGAGTCAACAGTAGTTCAGATATTCTTTGTTTTGCCTCCAGGAAGCTTTTTTTATTTATTTATTTTTTATTTTATTTTATTTTATTTATCTATTTATTTTTTGTCCCAAGAAGTTAAATACCTTTATTCTCCAGGGCAAGCGGCTGAGGTATACTCTCCCCATCTAGCTTCTGAGGGAGACGACGGCGAAGGAGACGCCGAAGAAGAAGAGGAGGAGAGGAGAGACCCGCTACCTGCCTACTATTACGTCGTCTCGGTGTTGGCGGGTGTCACCTTGGTCATTACTGTCCTAGGTGTCGTTGCCTTCGTCAGGAGGCGAGGGCTGAAGAGAGATACAGATCACAGGATACTGAGGTAGGATAAGTTTGTTTTCATATGTGTGTGTGTGTATGTTTCAGTGCGTGCATATGTTTCTGCGAGTGTTTTATTGGCAATATGGCAACAGAAGCAAATGAACCTATTATTATTATTATTATTTCTTATATTATTATTATTATTATTATTATTAATTCAGCATGAATTTCTTCGTGATATTTACCAAGATCATTCATGAATTACAGCTGAAACCACGAGATCTAGTCCTATTCGCACGACAATTCAAAATGAAAGAATAAAACATGTAACTGACTGTATTGTTTTGTCAAAAAACATGGTACTGACTTAATAATTTAGCCACAAGTAATGCTAATGCCTTAATTACTTTACAAAACGAAATATTTTCTTGATTACTTAACGAAAAAAATATTTCTAATTATTTTTTACGAAAAACAAATATTTCCTTAATTTTTTACCGAACGGACATGTTGCTGCTTAATTATTTATATGGCAGCATTTCATAGTGTTAATTTATTAGGGAAAAACATATAACTGCCCTAATTATTCTACGAATAAACAAGTTACGACCAATTCAAGAAAAAAACATTGTTATTGCCTTAATCATTTTGCGAAAAAAATATTATTGTCTTAATTACTTTACGAAAAATAAACATGCTAGTGCCTTAATTATTCTACGAAAAAAAATATATTTTCTTAATTATGTTATGCAATAACATCGAACTTGAACAAGACAGTACCGTGACTTTCCGTTCTCTTCCCGACGTCCACCAGCGTCAGCACAAGAATCATCAAACAGGGCAGCAGCAGCATTCCCAACTCCTCCCTCCTGAAGGCGAAACCGACGAGCCCCGAGAAAAACAACACCTACGTCATGCCCTCGTCCCTCACCATCAACTCGTACGCCTCCGTCAGGAAGCTGACCACGCCCATCACTCCACTTACCCCTTCCCACCCGCACAACTCGACGTCGGTGTCCCTCACGCCCTGCAGCAGGAGGAGCTGCACTGGGGAGGTGTACAACGCCAGCAGGGACAGCAAAGACGGAGGTCAGACGGTGAGTTCGACCAGTCGGTCGGAAGTCATTGTTGACCCCTCGACCGCAGAGCTTCATGAGAGGTTTAGGCAGATGGAGGTAAGAGACTTTAAAAATGCAGTTAATTTAATATTTTTTAAACAGTTACAAACAACAGTTGTTCAATCTGCCATAAATCACAACCTGGTCCTCTTCGTACACGCCATTTCTACTCCAAATTTCGGGACAAACAGCTGACTTATCTACAGGGTGTCCATAAAGTCCCAGTACCAATATAAGAATTTATTGCTCAGAAACCATATAACATAGAGTAATCCAGTTTTTTGTAGAACAAAGTGCTTTCAATGTAAACTTGAGTAAATGAAGAACATTCTACAAAAAAACTGCGTTACTCTATATTATATAGTTTCTGAGCAATAAATACTTGTAATGGTACTGGGACTTTATGGACACCCTGTAGATTACATGGCACCAAACGATCATAAAATCTCCGACACTGATTGAAAGACACACGACTTCATTTCTTTCTTGATTCTTCCTTCCAGATCGAACGCCCCCGAGTTCGCCTGACAGCCGTTATCCAGGAGGGCACTTACGGCAGAGTCTTCAGGGGCTGGATCCAGAGGGACCACCCGGAGCAGGATCAACAGGTCCTGGTCAAGACGGTGACGGAGGGCGCCCACCACGACGACCTGGTCGCTCTCTACAAGGACGGGACGCACCTCTTCAACCTCTACCACAGGAATGTCCTGACGATGGTGGGGGTGTCCTTTGCGGACAACTCCTCGCCCTTCCTCATCTACCCTTTCCATGGATACCAGAATCTCAAGCAGTGAGTTGACATTAGCGATTCGATTATGAAAGCCTTAGATTAAAAACGATGGTTCATATGTTGCCTCATTACTTCTCCTGTCAAGCTCTGTCCTTCTCTTCTCGTTTCTCTCCGCTTTTATTTCTCCCTATCACTTACTTGGGGCAAGATCCCCTTCTTCTTCCTTCTCTTTCCTCTATGGGCATAAACGGAGCGTTAGGATGCCATTCCATTGACCTTTGACTAAAAAAAATAATAAAATAAAAATATAATAAATATAAATAAAATAATGGATTTTCACATGATAGGTTATTCATTTGTAGGTTTTGACAGAACGTCGTGAGTGCTGTTGGAAATTGAGATTCAAGTTCCTGAGTAGCATTGTAATTTTTTTCCACATTTAAACCTTCTTAGAACTGGAGGTCTTTAGTTTTCTGGATGGTTAGGCAATTGAATGAATGAACATTATTATTATTACATTATTAATGCAAACAACATTCTATGCATATCGAATGTTTTGACTTTTTCCATACCTAATCGCACACGTGCTTTGTGTCTGATTACCTGACCTTATGAAAGCAAAGGGTCCCGGAAATTAAACAATATTAGCATTATCCACTACAAAAAAAAAAAAAAAAAGTAAACAATGCGCCGAAAACTCTTCGGAGCTATCGAGTTTTCTGTACAGCGTATAATGTTGCATGAAACTCTCAGCCACGGCTCATGAAAACTTCAGTCGCTGCCCAAGAGATTTCCAGCCACGGCCCCGTGGTGGCCTGTGTTGTTGGCACATACAGCAGTGTCAGACGCACGATCATGGCTAACTTTAACCTTAAATAAAATAAAAACTACTGAGGCTAAAGGGCTGCAATTTGGAAAGTTTGATGATTGGAGGGTGGATAATTAACATACCAATTTGCAGCCCTCTACCCTCCGTAGTTTTTAAGATCTGAGAGTGGACAGAAAATGTGCGGACGGACGGATTTCTTTTACAGAAAACTAAAAGTACCTTGATCAATGACGCATTGCATCCACAGACATTCAAAAGAGAGATCCATTTCCCATTGCACAGGTACTTGCAGCATCACAGGGGCGGCCATCTTAGGGCAACGGAGCTGGTGGAATTGGCAGTCCAAGCCGCCCACGGTCTCTCCTTCCTGCACACGGCCAATGTCGTCCACGGAGATCTCGCCACGAGAAATTGCGTGTAAGGCCAGTTTCATTTTCCTCTGTTGACCTCGTTTAGTCATTAAGTTTTTACTGTTGATGATGTCTATGTATAATACTTGAAACCTTAATGTATGACTGTGTATTTATTTGTAACACATCACATCCATTGCGTTCAATCCTCAGATGCACAACAAATATACACACAAATAAGCTGTTGATCTAAAAATAGTTGCAGTGTATTTTATACACACACACATTTATACGTATACAGTGTCATTTCCTAAGTGCATAAATGTTTGTGTATTAATTTTTAACACACCGCTTTCATTGTGTTCAAATTTCGAAAGTACAATCACACACGCAAATCAGCTGTTAATCTAAACATAGTTGTATAGTGTGTTTTAGGCATACACATATAAGTACAGTATCATAACCTAAATGTTTGTTCATTAATTTGTAACACACACACTCACACACACAATAAGCTATTTATATAAATGAGTTTACTATGTGTATTATGTACACATATAAACGTACAAAGTTTCATACAAGTATAGTGTCATAAGCTAAATGTTTGTGCATTAATTTTGTAACACACACACACACAATAAGCTCTTTATATAAAAATAAGTTTACCATGTGTGTTATGTACACATATAAACGTACAAAGTTTCATAAACTAACTGCAAAAATCTTTTGTGCATTAATTTCAACTGCACCACATTTCTAGTGGTTAAATTTTCGAACGTACAAACATACACGCACTATGTACCCACACACATATAATGAATCCATAGACATAAAAGCTCATTATGTGTATTATGTAAACATATACACACGTATAACAATAGCGTGCAACATATTTCCATACAAATGAAAAATCAGACAAGCTCACGCACAGGCACTCTCGGATTAGTAGTATCTACCCTGTCACGAACGCTGACGAGAATCGGAGAAATATGCAAAATATGCACAATCAACACTTCGACTAAATCGGGAACGGGTGTGCAGAATCCTAACACTTCGCTAAACGTATTCCAACTCCCATTCGTAGCTTTAAAACCAACATTCTCAGTCACCCGAAGAACATACCACAGGTCACCTCTTACCCGCACAATTCTCACGCACCTCCTCTATCTCGTTGATCTCAGTGTGAGCGAGAAACAGCAGCTGCGCATTACAGATGCTGCCTTATCCCGCGATCTCTTCCCATCCGACTACGAGAGCATGGGAGCAGAGCCCGGTCGCCCCATCAAGTGGATGGCTTATGAGGCCATCAATGATAACATCGTATCCACTGCCAGCGACGTCGTGAGTAGGAGAATGGCTTTATTTACATGGCTAATTTTTGCTACTTTTTTAAATAGTTTTTGCGTGAAATTATTTGTTTTCATTCAAATTTCATATGTATTTCTTTAATTAATGAATTTACTTTTCTTTTGGCCTCAGATAATGTTTTATATTTTGAAAATTCAACTTCGTTTCCTGTATTCATTTTCAACTAAATTTTTTCTTACTTTTCTAAATGGTTTTTAGTGTGTCATTCTTGGCTTTGTTCCTTTTTTTGTGTTCATTCTTAAAGGAAATATATTCCTCAACTCATACTATGTTTGTTTACATGTACACAAACATGTGTATATGAATCTGTACTTTAGTCATTGTGTGTATAAGTGAAGGTCAATTCTTAATCTGTAAAATTTTCTTCGTGAATATCATACTTTCTGAATTCTTACTGTCCATTTGTATGCTTCCAAATCAATTAATATTATTAAATTTTATTTACACGTTTCCCTGGTTCATATCATATCTCTCTAACACAGTCAATTTCCCCTCCCTGACTAGTGGTCCTACGGAGTATTCGTGTGGGAACTGACGACCTTAGCGCAGCAGCCGTACGTCGAAGTGGCAGCCTGCGAGATGAGCGAGTACCTTCGAGATGGGTATAGGCTCGCCCAGCCTCTCAACTGCCCGGATGACCTGTACAAGGTCATGGCCTTTTGCTGGGCCATCCACCCGAAGGACAGACCCCACGTCAAGCTCATTCTGGACTATCTCAACGCTTTCCAAAAACAGCTCAACAGTTTCATATGATATAAGGAGAAGAAGGTGCTCAAGGGAGGAGGAGGAGGAGGAGGAAGAGGAGGAGTGGATGATAAGCATAAGAGAGGGAAGAAGGGAGAAGGCTGCGAAGAAGATTAAATTTAAGGAAAACGAAGAAGAAACAAAAGAGCATGTAACGAAAGAAAAAGAGGAGAATACATAGACTCGTTCTATTTTAAACTTCGGCTTAATGGAACATATTTATTTAGAAATAAAAGAAGAATTCCTTATGAAGAAAAAAGTTGGGCAAAGAAAAGGCTCAAATTTACAAATGCTTTTAAAGTGGGCTCAGTTTAGCTCTTTTGCAATTTCAGTGTGCAAAAAATAAGAACATTGGAGAATGCTTGCAAATGTAACATATTTTAACCAACAACTATTAATTAACGAGAGAAAGTTGAAATGAAATAATAAAAAAAAGTTTGTTTTCGATCTTTGGAAATTAATAACGAGCAATAATAGAAATGAAATAATGAGCCGGAAAAAAAAGTTTAATTTTTGCCGATCTTTGGAAATCAAGCAAAAAAATAGTCCGCTTTGGCAAAAAATACACCAACGACGATATAAGTGAAAAAAAATAAAAATAAAAAATAAAAACCTTTAAAGCTCCATAATTACTAAACTAGAAACTCTCGATCTAGAGCTAAAATCTAGCCCCCCCCCTCCCCCCCCCCCAGAACTAGATCTCCCGTG
>NC_061107.1:17130425-17132925 GCF_015104395.2 Macrobrachium nipponense | reverse complement strand
AGGCTCTTTTAGACTGATCGCACCTGTACATAAGCAACATTTCTCAATCCAGTGATTAGTGAAAAATAAGCAAATGTAGTATACAGACATTATTAGTTAAATTAGTGAATAGTGTATATAAATTCACTAGTCATCTATTGTAAACCAAGTGATATTCTGGTCAGTAATAAGAAGAGAATCTCAAATCACTTAAAGGCAATCAGTGAATGAGGTATGACGTATGTAAGCATCATATCTCATCATTTTATATTTTTTGTAAAAAAAATAAAAAAATAAAATATTGAAATAACATAAAGAGCGCTCAAGGGCTTGCTCAACCCACTGTATTTATTGTTAAGAATAACGATTTGTGGATTTTCACTATTATAGGAATAAGGAGGCTATGAAAAAAGGACTGGTTATAATCTAACACTGCAATTTGTATGTTTTGGTTTATGGTGCATTACTAACAATCGTACATTTTAATCTCTTTATTTTCGTATTATATACATCCCTATTTCTTGATTGATAGACTCATCTAAAATATAAACAAAGAGAAAGAATGAAAGGGCATAACAATAAGAAACACAACGATAACCGGAAAACGCCAAGGGACTGAAAATCTATTTAAGATTTCAAAAGTAACAATACTAAAAAATCCTTTTATCTTTACTTCTCCCACTCAATTGTAGCAACGCGATGAACAAAAGACGAGTTTTCTCATCCACCAATATTGTGATATTGTAAGTTAAGAGCAGAAATATACGACTGTAGAAAGCATGTACCGCCTAAATAAAAGTATTGATAATTTCTGTGTTTCTCTGAGAAAGTGTTTATCCTCCCTCAGCTTTCTAAAATACATAATTAAATTTGTAGGGCTTTTATTACAAGTGAAGCAAAGTCTTACTGGAAACGGGCTTATTTCTGGAGGCCCGGCACGGCCCAGCACGGCCTGGCAAGGCCCGGCATGGCCCAGCAAGGCCCAGCATGGCCCGGCACGGCCTGGCTTGGCCCGGCCCGGCCCTAACATTATTCAAATACTGATGTCTCCTAAAGTATTGAAGATAAAAGAAAAATTCCTTCGACAGACAGAACCTTACATTTCTAAATTTCATCCCATATAAAACTTATTTTAAAAATATCATAAATTCACATTTAAATTATGCTTTCATTATTGCATTTCTGGCGGCCCGGCACGGCCCGGCCCTAACGCTATTCAAATGCTAATATCTCCAAAAAGTATTGAAGATGAAAGAAATCTTTTTTCGGGATATAAAACCTTACATCATTAAATGTCGTCACATATAAGATTTATTTTTAAAAATATCATACATTCACATTTAAATTATGTTAACCATTTGATGATTTAACTTGAAGCTTAGTGAGTTATCGCCTTTAGGGCGCTCTACTGGTCATTACTTACTGAAATCAGTAAGAAAAAAAATCAAAATAGTTAATGCAGTAATGCGAATTTTTTAAATCTTTACTGAAAAATATATGTACATACATACACCCACAAGCAAACAGACACGCACATATAGCACACACACACACACACACACACACATATATATATTATATATATATATATATATATATATATATATATATATATATATATATATATATATATATATATATATATATATATATATATACGAATAACACACGAAAATGATAGGCATTTCTCCTAACTTTCTGCCTCTCGTTTTCCCTGTGGTATTAGCTTTATAGTATAATGATACCACGTGCATCCACTGTGATTATTAAATATATATATATATATATACATATATATATATATATATATATATATATATATATATATATATATATGTGTGTGTGTGCTGATGTGTAATATATATATATATATAATATATATATATATATATATAATATAATATATATATATATATATATATATATATATACATTAAATAAAAATACAATACAAGTCGCTTTCATCTCTACATATGCTAATCATCATAACCGCCGTGGGATTCAGAAGGGAAAAAAGGAGACGCTCTTTTTCTCCACTGTAGATTAGAACCTGCCGAGCTGGGAAAGATGAGCCCTACCACTTAGTTCACTGTGATAAGGGTATTTCCAAAAATTTGTGGAGAATGTGAGACGTCGAGAAAGTTCTTTGTGGCTATTCAGAATGCACATACGTCCGTACACACACACACCTACATATATATAATATACTTATTATATATATATTATATATATATATATATATATATATATATATAGAATATTTATTGATATTTATATAAAGGTATACAGGGTGTCCATAAAGTCCCAGTACCATTTCAAGTATTTATTGCTCAGAATGGTACTGGGACTTATGGACACCCTGTATAATTATTATAATATATATTATAAATATATATAAGATATATATATATATATATATATATATATATATATATATATACACGTTTGGTGTTTGTGTGTATGTTCCCCACGCGCATGCGTATGCGTGCGTCTTCAGTAAGAGATGAAGAAGAATATAGCT
>NC_061107.1:17128147-17129925 GCF_015104395.2 Macrobrachium nipponense | reverse complement strand
AAGAATATAGCTCATTCTTATGCTTATCAATGAGTAGCACTCACATACCCGTTATTTTCCTTCGCCGTGTCCGCATTTTTCGGACAGCCCCTGAATAACGTTGGCACAGAGGAGCCATATCCCCTACTCGGGTTTTCCATTAAAATCATCAACCGAAGGGAAAAATTCCGAGGGAAAAAAGAGTGGAGAAGGAAAAACCAGCGGGAAAATCGCGCGAAAGAAAAGAATGAATGAGATTGTGAGATTACGCACCGTCCGGCAAGAATGAAGAAGAAAGGGAGAAAGAAGAAAAAAATGGAGCGATGATTATAATGGAAGTGGTGAATAGCACCATTCATTCTCTCTCTCTCTCTCTCTCTCTCTCTCTCTCTCTCTTTTTCATTCAGTGAAGGACGTTAAGAAGAACATCTCATACTCATTCAGCATTGTTCAATCATTCAGGACGGGATAAAGCACAATAAACGTTTACTGAATGAACATCCAAGTATCTCCCGTCATTCAATAATAGCCTCTATCTCCTTGGGTCGTAAGGCACAATAATGCCTGCCGACCGAGATTTTTTTTTATTTATTTTTTTAAGGGGGTTGCGTCATGCATTGTATGTCGCTGACGAGGTTTTGTTCGAGGTTCGATACAGCGTTTGATTATTCTATTTATATGTTTGAGTGACGCGTTTTCTTTACACTGGAAGATCATTCCACTGAAAATGAAAGGATAAAGATCTGTTTGAAGTCAATGTTAAAGGGAATTTTTTAATATTCTGAAAAAAAAAATGACAGAGCAAATAAGAAACTAAGACGACAGCAGACTATAATCCACAATATATTTTGTTTTATTATATCCACTGATGGAGTAAAGAACGTGGAAAAGTAAATAAATGGAATAAACATATATTTAAATGATAGCAGGTTCATTTAATAATTTGTCCACTTTTGTATAGAAAATTATTAAAGAAAAGAAAATAAACTTAACAAATATATTACACTGAAAAAAAGGACAATATGAAAGATGTTAGAGGAAAATATAGCAACGAAAGAGGAAAAAATAACGAAAGAGAACAATATAGCAACGAATGTGGATATTATAGCAACGAAAGAGGACAATATAGCAACGAAAGAGGAAAATAGAGCAACGAAAGAGGAAAATAAAGTGGAAAAAATATAGCAACAAAAGAATTTGAATTTTTCCATTTGTTAGAAAATGTTCCTGCTCTCCTCCAAAACACCATCTGCGAACGTAAAGCCTAATTATCCAGCCGATCCAAAAATTCCTCGCATAATCTCGACCAGAAGAACGCACCCCTTGGGAAAAAAAAAATATATGCCAACCCTTCGCGTTCTCTCTCTCTCTCTCTCTCTCTCTCTCTCTCTCGTCTACTCTCTCGTTCGCGCCGAAGTGCAAATAACTTTCTAATTTTCCTCGACCACAAGTTACACACAAACTTACACCAACCAATCAAAACTTCCTTTCTAACTCTCTTCTTCTTCTTTCCCTAGACCAATCCTTCCTCTGGCTCATTTCCTCTCAGGCCCAGCGTCTTCCACATTTGTAGCCACCCCCACTCCCCTCCTCCCCCATGCCCCCACCCCAGTAAACCAACGACCAACCACCAGTAAACCCCTCACCCCACCCCCCCCCCCCTCCGCCCCCAACACCCCACTTCGTAACCTTCCCTATTGCCTCGAGAGAAGTTCCTTTCTAAGAAGTAAATTTCTCGCTGGAAAACGAATTCACGCCCATGCGTGTGCTGTGAATGCGATGAGGAGCACAACTCGGCA
>NC_061107.1:17103147-17125647 GCF_015104395.2 Macrobrachium nipponense | reverse complement strand
CGAGATTAGGTCAGTGGTTGTGCTCCGTGTCTGGGGAAAAACGCCCATCGAAAGGTAGGACATTCTATAAAAACTTAAAAAACTGTTACCTTTGGAAAAAGAAGAGAGAAGTGTGAAAAATACTCTCTTTACGTAAATACTTTGAAAAGAGTGACGTGGGGATGTCTATATACCTATATCTTTATTACAGGATTGGTCCGACTCCATGGTTTGATTAGGAAACGGGATTCTCTCTAACCTGACTATACGAGACAATCAATAAGACACTTTTAGGGTGGGAGTGTAAACCTTAGTCAAGGGGGGGGTAAAGAATGTTATCTACTGTTTTCTTTATGGGTAGATTTGGGTGTTTATGCCATTATGACTTGTTAATCATTTTGTTCTTTGTTATAACCAATTTGCTTTGGGAATAAATAGTATTTTTTATATTTACGCAGTCTTAATAAGCTCGTGACTCTTTACAGACAGGGCACCGTTGGCAAACAGGTAAGAGTTCCCCAGTTTGTGTAGTTTAGGGGATAAGGGAGGGAATACAGTGGTAGCAGCGGTTAAAGGCTTTTTATTATTTTTCAAGCTGTAGGTACGCTCCGAAAGGGACTGGGTGACCAGTTAGGAAATAGGGGGTATCGTCTTTTTTTTGGTAGGAAAAGGGGTTTATTAATTCATGTATATATATATATATATATATATATATATATATATATATATATATATATAGATATATATATATATATCTATATATATAGATATATATATAGATATATAGATTAATATATAGATATATATATAAAGTTTTACTGATATTATGTATATATATATATATATATATATATATATCTATATAGATATATCTATATAAGGTCATCACATTACCGTGATTTCATATACCATATATCGACTACAAATGTCCTTTAATATCTAATTCGCTCTCCCTCGGAATTAATATATTTCATATATGCTTGAACCGAGGGGGTGGAATATTAAGCGATAATAGAATGGCCATCGCTGGTCGCACCTGTCGATGGCCAATTCTCTTATCGCTTAATAAATTCCCCCTCGGTTAAGCATATATGAAAAGAAAATATATTATTTCCGAGGAGAGCGAATTAGATATTAAGGACATTTGTAGTTCGATATATATATCTATATATATCCTATATATCTATATATATATATATAGAATATATATATATATATAATATATATATATCTATGTATATAAAATATATATATCTATAGATATATATCTATATATATAAATAATCATATATATATATATATCTACCTATATATATATATATATATATATATATACTGTATATATATATACTATATATATACTAGCTGATGTACCCGGCGTTGTTACTTAGGCAAAAAGGAGCATGCTGTCCGTGATAGCAACCCTACAAGGCGGACCATTCAATCACTTTCAGAAGTAATCACTTGGAATCCTGTCAAGCCAAAGAACTTGTGAAAAATCCGAAGAGTTTGCTGTCAACTCCGAAAGTTGTTAAAAAATGAGGGTATGAAAAAAAAAGAGAGGTTAAGGCCCCCCTTAGAAACGGCCCTCGAATTTCGGATTTTGTCTCAAACCTTCCTGGCTGGGAGCGGAGCCTATGGCTGGCATATGAACAGACAAATTGACAGACGGAAATTCCATTTATAAAATATACTATATCGGTTACAAAAAGTCACTGGGTACACTATTAATGGTGAAGATATATGCCACGAAGGAAAAATAAACGAAGGAGTAACTGCGGTCTGCGAGACCTTTCGACGTTTCCACGTCCTTTACTAAGTTCTGCTTAGTAAAGGACGTGGAAACGTCGAAAGGTCGTCGCAGTTACTCCTTCGTTAATTTTTCCTTCGTGGCATATATCTTTATTTTATGGATTTATCACGTTCCTTATTTTCGTGATTCAGCTATACACTATTAATGGTGAATGGTAAGAAAGACGTTTGGTATGCTCTTAATGGTGAATGGTGAGAGAGAAGTTGGGTATGTTTCTTAATGGTGAATAGTGAGAAAAGCATTTGTTTGACGATATTAATGATAAACAAGGCGAAAAACACTGGGAACGCTCTTAGAAAGTCACTGGGTATGCTCTTAATGGTGAAAGTCACTGAGTACGCTGTTAATGGTGAAAGACTTTGGGTAGCTCTTAATGGTGAAAGTCATTGAGTATGATGTTAATGGTGAAAGTCATTGGGTACGCTCTTAATAGTGAAAGTCATTCAGTATGCTCTAATGGTGAAAGTATTTGGTTACGCTCTTAATAGTGAAAGTATTTGGGTACTCTGTTATGGTGAAAGTCTTTGGGTACGCTCTTAATGGGAAAGTCCTTGGGTACGCTGCTTAATGGTGAAAGACATTGAGTATGCTCTTAATGGTGAAAACCACTGAGAAATCATTGAGTATGCTCTCAATAGTGAAAGTCATTGGGTACGCTCTTAATGTTGAAACTCATTGAGTATGCTTTTAATAGTGAAAGTCATTGGGTACGCTCTTAATGGTGAAAGTCTTTGGTGCGTCTTAATAGCGAAAGTCTTTGGGTACGCTCTTCATGGTGAATAATAAGAAGATAAACAGGTACGCTCTTGATGGTGAATGATTAGACTGGCTTATTGGACACAGTCTTTCTAGCACAAATCGTCCAAAAGTTTGGACTCGGTTTCAGAGTTCGAACGAGCTAAACCCTTGCTATAATTCACTGACCGCTCTATACGTTCTCATACCCACTTACTGTTCACCCACAGAGATTATTTTAGGGCTCAGTTTCAGTACTTGACTGTAAAATAAAGTTTAAAATGAGGCTTCCACGTTTCGCTCTTGGGTTGGAATTCGAGATACTTCACCGTTTCATTTTCTGACTCTGGAAATCAATTAAAATTCGAGAGGGATGAAGAGATGTTGCAAATGTGAGTCAGATTCTCTTATTCAGCGGTATTTATGGTTAAGATCAGGACGACCGGGTAACTTAGGAAACAATTCATGCATCAAAATGGAAACGGGAACTGGGAAATTAAGCTTAGTACGTGCATGTAGCAGTTAACGTTTGGTGCCATATTGCTATTATTATTATTTTCAAATATTCATAATGGGTGTATCATATATATAATAAATAAATAAGCTATATAGTCCAGTTTCTAAAAGCTCGCGAGGCACATCCCATGTTAGTACTAACCACCTACTGTGACTGAATTATAACTGTTAGTAATTACTACAGTTCACGATAGTAAATATTTCGTATACGATTCATCTTTTTTCTTTAGGTGTATTGATGAAATCTGGTCGCATGGAACCAAACGTTAATTGACGAATTCAATTCCAAAATGGTTAGAGGAACTGGGACCACCCTCGAATAAAACAAAAACGAATGCAAATAAATAGAAGTTACGTTAAATACGGCGAATAGAACGAATGAAATCGAAGGTAAATTCCAATTTCTAACGACTCTGAAATATAAGCTACAAACGAATATATGAATAAAATATCTGAACACTCACATTGCAATACAGCCCATGATGAACCTCCTTCTTCTTGTGATGTTTGGGGGGAGGCCAAAGCGCACCTGAAGTAGTATAATCATTAGCAATGAAATGTATCTTCATGAATCATAATGGACTTCATACAGTAACATCAGAATCGAGAGCGTATATTGCTTAACATTATGCAAATTTGATTGTATCTGAATTAACAGGTAATTATGGACAAAAGGTACGATTCGTCTGTACAGCTTCGCAGTGATGTAAATTAGAAACAATTTCATGTGTTAAGAGAGATGTATATCAGGGAGAGTGATTATCGAAGTATTGGAGAACCAAACTTGATGAATGAAATTTTATCCTAAAAGAATTCCTCTGATTTCTATTTTATTGTGGGGTGATTCTTATTCAAAAAACACTTAATTTATTTTACTTGTGTCTAAGTTCGGTGATCGCGCCGTAAAATGCAGGCAGTTTGAACTTAGCCTCAAGAACTTATTTGAACTCCACAGTTCCAAGACTGGTGTCTGGGAGAGATTTTTTCCTCTTTTTTTGTCTCTTATCTGGATACTTGTTGAGCAATCAAGTCATTACGTAAGTCAAAGGCATCACTAAACTTTGCTTAATTAGCCTAGATTAGCATTTTTGGGGGGTAAATTTTGAGCCAAAAAGTGCATCTTTGTGCCAAACTACTACTCCGTCTAAGTATACTGAATTCACGTTCTTGCAACCTATTCAGCACTAGAATACTGCAGATAGGTCTACATCTATTGCCGCAGGTACTTACAGATCCGTACGAACAAGTACTGTATTGTTTAATTTCAACTCTCTAGGATATTATACATATTTACACAGAAAAAATGGCAGGATTAGATGTATCTGAAAGAAAGAATCGGGTATATTTGACAAAAAAATATTTGGAAAGCCCATGACTATTACTCAGCTGTGTGGGGTATGGAGGATTTGTACGTGTGAGTGTGAGTGTGAGTGTGTGAGTGTGAGTGTGTGTGTGTGTGTGTGTGTGTGTGTGAGTGTGAGTGTGAGTGTGTGTGTGTGTGTGTGTGTATTGTGTGTTTTATTTGTTCCCCATAAGTCGGGGCGTTAGAAGTAAAATCTCGTAGAAGCAATCGAAGGCTATATATATTCCAAATATTTTCTATTAAAAATAATGGTCAGGCTTTGAATTCTTCATTATCTTTTTTTCTACACGACAAAGCTACAAACACAGTTTCCTTCTTGATTCTTGGACAAGTTGTTACCTTTATAAGAAACAATTCTAAAAGTTTTAATTGGATAAAAACGAAAGTGAACGTAATCTTCACTCACAAAGAAATGCCTTCGTAGCAAATTTCTTAGTCACAGAATAGAAAAAACTTTTTTTTTTTCACTCCTATTTATCTTGCATTTTAAATTATTTATTATTTCAAATAAAATTTCAGCTGCATATAGTGATGTTAAAAATGCCATTAACAAAGAACCGGGTACTACAGTTCTCAATGAAAGTTAAATTCAGGAAATGAATATACAGATGACTACTGCACCTTTGCCCACTTCAACTTATTGCAAAGTTTATCATATCTACTATTTTTTTTAGTGGGAATAATGACAATAGCTTCCACTGACCATGGTTGGTGCAGTATATGAAATTCGTTCAGAATTGATTCTAGAAGTATATGATAATGTTGTTCAGTCAGTGAATTTGACGGTTTTACTTCGAAATTGGGAATCGCTTGTTTTGTTAATTAGTTCACACAAAAATAAATAAATAAAATCACAACGAAAATTGTTACGAAAATTTTCTGTACAGTTTTCGTTGTGATTGTTTTTTTTTTTATATTATCCTTAATTTTATTGCAAATGAATTAATTAATGAATACATAGAAAATCTCCGAATTTTATTTAGACATTACAAGCAACTTAGAGGGATTTTATTTTTAAATGTAACACAACGAAAGAGTTTTAGCGATTTCTCAGGTATATATTATATAAATATACTTAAAATCAGATCCCATGTGTATTTCGTTGAGATTGTAAGCAGGGATAAATATGTCCACTGCTACAAAATCATAGTTACTCTGAGCACAAAAGTGAGTACTATTATTATTATTATTATTATTATTATTATTATTATTTATTATTATTATTATTATTATTATTATTACTACTACTACTACTACTACTACTACTACTTTTATAAAGCATTTTCTCTATTTTTTCTGATAATTCGTTCATCATAATCAGCGAGATTGCTAAGTAATTTGGCCTAAATTCAAGGGGTTATTCTGGTATTTGGAATGTCAAGATCTGGTATTTCTCTGGTATTATCAAAACTCAAATATATGGGATATATCTTTTATTTTGAAACCTCATTCTAAACCATCTTAGGGGTCCCCACTATAACCCTGCCAAGTTTCATGCCCATCGGACTAGCCGTTTGGCGGTGATTGAATGACAGACGGACGGACACACATAACGCCCATCATAGTAAGATTTGTAGTAGTAGAAGTAGTAATAGTAGTAGAAGTAGTAATATTTATTCAGAAGATGAACACTCATTCATATGGGACAACCCTACAGGGGCAGCTGACTTGTATTTCAACCTTCCTAGGAATTGAACGTTCATTTGGAAGAAGTTGTTAACGATGATAAGAGCAAATATAATCTAACTACTTCAGCTTTGGCTACATACTATCAAATATCTGGGGTGGTGGCCTCACTTGCAAAAATCAATCAGACCCCCACACACTAGATCCAGATGATACACATCCCACTAGCGAATCGGGAGGGGGTGGGGAGGGGTTGGGGGGAGGGGGTTGGGGAAGTGGGGGGTTTGGGGGGCCCGTTGGGGGGTGGGTGGTACCTGGGTACGTGCTTCCCCCATGAAATATAAATGACAAAATAATTATATTGAAACTTTGGATAACAACAACATAAATGAGCAATATGAAAATTGGAAAAAAGAGTATTATAGAAATTATATAGCTATATAATATGTATACATATACATATACCTATATACATGTGTAAAACGAAAACTGGTGGTGTGTCCCCATGGAAACTTTCTGTGTCCGCTAGTAATAACAAACAGCCGCCCCACCCCCCCCCCCACCCCCCCCCCGCCCCCCCCCTCTCCCCTCCAGCAGATTCATCACAGCGACACTCGTCTACCAGATGGAGACGACAATTTTTTTTTTTTTCTTTTTTTTAAGAAGTGATCCTTACAACAATAATCTTCGCTGTGAGTTAATCACGGACTACAGAGTGAGTTTTGCCCGATTCCGGCCTCCGGGGAATAACTTCTGAAATTGGAAAACTTAAAGCTTCCTTTTAGATTAATTCCGAGATCTTTGTGAGTATGCGAGATGCTCCTTCCAACATATGGAGTGGAAGGGTGGGATAAAAAAACGATTTTTTTTTTTCGTAAGCGAGTGTCTGGGTATTGATGGAAATCGATGACTTCATGGGTAGTGTGTGTGTGTGTGTGTGTGTGTGTGTGAGAGAGAGAGAGAGAGAGAGAGAGAGAGAGAGAGACTAAAAATGAAAAACTAGAAAAAAAAGATATGAAGAGGAAACCTTCAATGTATTATTAGAGAGAGAGAGAGAGAGAGAGAGAGAGAGAGAATATGAAATAATAGAAAACAGATATATAGAGAAAACCTTCAATGTATTACGAGAGAGAGAGAGAGAGAGAGAGAGAGAGAGACCTTACCTTACTTACAGACCTTACAGTTCGTTCGGTTGCCCCAGGTCCCTCAGTGTGAGGCGCCTCTAATGTCTACCAGAGAGTTGCTAGTACATCTTCCGTATATTTGCATCTTCCAATCTTGGATGTCTGGGATGCCAGTTTAGATATTTGTCGAGCTTATTCTTAAACACATCTACGCTCACTCCTGATATATTCCTCAGATGAGCTGGCAACGCATTGAATAGACGCTGCATTATCGATGCTGGTGCGTAGTGGATTAATGTCCTGTGTGCTTTCCTTATTTTTCCTGGTATAGTTTTGGGCACTATTAATCTACCTCTGCTTGCTCTTTTCTGATATTTTTTTAGTTCCATGATATTTCTGTTATTCCTTCTATCTGTTTCCATGCCTGAATTATCATGTAGCGTTCTCTTCTCCTTTCTAGACTATATAATTTTAAGGATTGTAGTCTTTCCCAGTAGTCTAGGTCCTTAACTTCTTCTATTCTAGCTGTAAAGGACCTTTGTACACTCTCTATTTGTGCAATATCCTTTTGATAGTGTGGGTACCATATCATATTGCAATATTCAAGTGGACTACGAACATATGTTTTATAAAGCATAATCATGTGTTCAGCTTTTCTTGTTTTGAAGTGCCGTAACAACATTCCCATTTTTGCTTTACATTTTGCCAACAGAATTGCTATTTGATCATTGCATAAACATGTTCCTATTCATCATCACACCAAGGTCTTTAACTGCTTCCTTATTTGTGATTGTCTCATTATTAGGTCCCCTATATGCATATAGCTTTCCTTCTCTGTCTCCATAATTTATTGATTCAAATTTATCCAGAGTTAAATACCATCCTATTTACCTCTGCCCAATCATATACTTTGTTAAGGTCTCTTTGTAGAGCGTTCCTATCTTCATCACAAGTAATTTCTCTACTTATTCTTGTGTCATCAGCGAAACTACTCACTACCGAATCCTTAACATTACTGTCTATGTCTCAATCATAATAACAAACAATATTGCAGCTAGCACCGTACCTTGTGGCACACCGGATATTACCTTGGTTTCATCGATTTCATCGTTTGCAATAACTATCTGTTTTCTGTTGTGTAAAAATTCTTTTAACCATCTTCCTACTTTATCTACGATATTGTGTTTTTCTAATTTTCTTTGCTAATATATTATGGTCTACTTTGTCAAAAGCTTTTGCAAAGTCTAGATAAACCAACATCTGTTTCATTTCCGCTTTTTCATATTTTTTGAATATGTTCTCACGGTGGACTAACAGTTGGGTTTGTGTACTTTTTCCGGGTACGAAACCGTGTTTGTCCTATATTAAACAAATTATTTTTTATTAAATGTTTCATAATATTTTTCTTCATTACCCTTTCATACACTTTCATAATATGTGATGTTAGACTCACAGGCCTATAATTACTTGCCTCTAGTCTTGATCCACTTTTGAAAGTAGGGGTGATATATGCTAATTTGTGCTCATCATAAATCTTGCCTGTATCTACACTTTGTCTTAATAATATTGCAAGTGGCTTTGCGATAGAATGAACTACTTTCTTTATCAAAATAGCAGGGACTCCATCCGGCCCTGCAGCAGCTCCATTTTTAATTTCATTAATTGCCTGCACAATATCAGCTTCATTAATTTCTATGTCAGCTAAATATTCACTATTTTCTTCCCTTACTTCTATATCATTATCTTCATTATCTATTCTAGGGGTGAATTCTCTCTTATATCGTTCTGCCAGTATGTTGCAAATTTCCTTTTTTTCATTCGTTAATCTCCCTTCAATTCTCAGAGGGCCTATTTCTATTTCTTTCTTTTTTATTCATCTCTTCGCATATGAGTATAGTTTGGGGTTTTGCTTGATATTTAATAGGGTTTTTTCTTCCAAGTCCCGTTTTTCATTTTCTTTTGATTGTATAATCTTTTGTTCTGCATTTTCTATCTTACTTTTTAGTTCTATAACTTTCCATGCATTTTTTTCTTTTGCAAGACCTTTTTTCCACTTTCTGATTTTCTGGAACAAGATCCTTCTGTCTCTTGGTATGCATGAATGATGTTTACTTTTCTTCTTCGGTATATATTTTTACCACTATTTTCTCCAATATTTTATATAATATCTCCGTATTACCCTTATGTCCTCACTTACGAAAATGTTATCCCAATCTTTGTTTAATTCTTCATTAATTTCTGACCATTTTATATTTTTACTGTAGAAGTTGTATTTCCATATCCTTCCCACTTTTTCATTCTTGCTTATCTCTATTTTCACTTGCTTTGGAATGAACTGTTAATTCTATGACATTATGGTCTGAAATACTCGCATTATAAACTATTATTTCTTTAACATAATTCATCTCGTTCACAAATACTAGGTCTAAAGTATTTTCCTTTCTTGTTGGCAGGTGATTTATTTGTTGAATGTTGTATTCTAGTAGCATATCTAATAGCTTTTCAAATTGCCTCTTATCTTCTGCACTACTATTACTCTCTTGTTTTATATGTATAAGTACAACCACAATCTCCTATTCGTTCTTTCATTCTACGAAAGGAAAGTTGAAGTCACCAGATAGGAGAATAGTCCAGTCCTTGTGATTTCTACACTATATCATCCAATTTTCAATTATTAAGTCAAACTCTTTAGTATTAGGAGGTCTATATATTACTATGTTCATCAATTTTCTGATTCAAATTCTACCGCTATTAGTTCACATTCTGAGTTACTATATTTCTCATATATTTTTCCTTGTTTTTTGTCTTTCCCATATATTGCGGTTCCCCCTTGATTCCTATTTTTTCTATCTGATCTACAAGTTGGAACCCTTTTATTTGATCATCATTCCCAGTCTCTTGGGAATACCAGGTTTCACTTATATTCATTATATCTATTTTCTTTTCATTTTGGGTTAGTTCTTCTAAGTCTCTATTTTTCTTTTTGAGTTACTCGTAACTAAACCCTGCGCATTCATCACTATGATGGTTTGCGTGTTTTCTCCTTCATTTAATACTGGTAGTAATAAGGATTTTTCCCATGTCTCTTTCCTGTTCTGGTATGTTGTTCTTTTTTTCATTTCCAGAAATTCTGACATTAAAAAATCCACTTTTCCATAATATTTGATCTTCCTTCATCATAATTATTCATTTTGTGTCTGAATCTGCAATTTTCTCCGTTTCTGCAATATCCTCTTGCATAATAAATACAGTTATTATCTCTTGAGTAGAATTTCGGAGCTGATGCTTTGAAATTTTTGTTTGCTGACACCTCTGCATACTCATTGGTGGTTTGCTTTTCTCTTTACCTGATATTCTTGATTTCTCTCTTTATTTGTTTCTTTCTTATTTTGGATTTTATTACTTGGTTGGTTATTTATTTGATTATGATTCATGGCTACAGGGTGCATATATTTGCATTTTTTGTCGAACTTACATCCTTTTCCTTCTTTTAGGTTTTTACATATTTTTGGATGCAGATCTCTGCAATCATCCCCATATCCATCTATGTATGCACATTTACCATATATTTCATAGTTTTGACATATCTTAGGATGTTTGTAGTAACATCTTTCTCCAAATCTGCAATTCCCTCTTTTCAAAAGGTTGCAGATTTTGTCTTCTTGTCTATTTTTTCCTCTTTCCCGTCATTGTGTAGATCTGGGTAGAGAGAGAGAGAGAGAGAGATCCAAGAAGGAATGGATATTAGGAAATAGGAGAGAACTATCCATGAAGAAATTCACTTGAAATGAGAGAGAGAGAGAGAGAGAGATCCGAGAAGGAATGGAATATTAGGAAATAGGAGAGAACTATCCATGAAGAAATTCACTGAAAGAGAGAGAGAGGAGAGAGAGAGAGGTAGAGAGAGAGAGAGAGAGAGAGAAGGATTAGTTAGTTCATTCATAAATTAATGACTGACAGTTACTCGTACTTACATATTTTGTTCTTTCATGCAATAGACGTTTTCCCACAGGGAAAAACAAAAAGGAATTCGTATTTCTACCCCTTAGTTACTATTACAATAGTCTTGATAGTGACCTATTATTCAAGAATTAGGCTAGAACCCCCCAATTAACTAAATAAGCAGTATGATATTACAGTGGTTTTGGAGAGACACCTAAATTTAGTAAAGTGGCTGAATTCTCGCTTACTCGGGGAGTAAGCCTTACAAACTACTTTGTTGTTGTTGTTTATTTGTTTATATGGTGTTTTTACGTTGCATGGAACCAGTGGTTATTCAGCAACGGGACCAACGGCTTTACGTGACTTCCGAACCACGTCGAGAGTGGACTTCTATCACCAGGAATACTCATCTCTAACACCTCCTTGGAATGCCCGAGAATCGAAATCGCGGCCACCGAGGTAAAAGGCCAACACCATACCGATCACGCCACTGAGGAGCTTATTGTTGTTGGAGGTGGAAAAACTTAAAAAGGTATGAAAAAGGTGTTACGCATTGAGTTAAAGGTAGAGTTTTAGGATAAGGCTATTTATGATTCATTTATTACAATGAAAATGTAAAAAATAAATAATGTGCATATTAAACAGTACGGAAAAATTATTTTAAATAAAATAAAGAGTATTTATTTTAATTTTCGTTGGTGAGACAACACTATACATGACCGTAGATTTTAGCATGTGCCTGAGTAAGCTGGTGGTCGGATCACGCCTTCTTATTAATAAGGTGACGTGTTAAACTATAGGATACAGTGGTCAAACGCCACACATACATATTTAATAGCACGTAATTTAGACTCATTTAAAGACAGTAATTCAAACCATGCACGTTTTGCAAATACCCTCACAACTTATTTCCACAGAAGTATTGTTGAAAATCATGAAAACTAGCAACGAGTTAAACCTGTAAAATGAGGACAGAATCTTCAAACAAAACTACATTTGCGACTTAATTTACGTACATTATTCTCTTTGGTACTTGGGAAGACGGTCGTTACCTTCCTCATCACGGCAGTTTTAGAGTGAGTGGCTTACTCTTATAACATCCCCAAGACTGGGACACTTAACATACTAGTAAGTACAGTTCAGTCGAGGAAACAAAACACCCACTGCAGATAGGCTGGGGTTGCCCACCAATGAAAAACACACGAGTCAAAAGCGTGTTTCCAATTCTTATGCAGCAAGGTTACTTCCTACCTCCTCATAATACTCTATAACGCCGGGAGAGTTGGTTTCATAATTTCCTATTTCTTCATGCTATTATTAAACTAACATTCGAAATAGGTCTACCTGGTGCTCAAAGTTTTAATTATTCAACGAAGGCAGGTACAAACACTTACATCCATTGGTCAACTTTAACAAGTTCAATATATTTTCATTTTACTTGCTTAGTAATTGCTATCAGTCAATATCCCGGCTCGTGTTAAAAAAAAAAGGTTTTCTTGACAGACCCTAGGCATTGTAACACTTGGCATTAAAGTCCACGATTGTGTTTCCAAATGTAAGAGATATTTAAATGAATATGTTTTATTCATTTGAGGATAAATTATACTAAAGCTTAATAATTGCGTGAATTACGGAGGACGAGTATCGGAAGAAAGCAGGGATTTTATGGATACAAGTAAGTGGGAGAAATATTTTCTTAGACTATTCCAAGCCTTTTTATGATATAGAAATGAATTGTTAAACAGTGAATTACAACAACCATAAGAAGCAAAATATGAGAGATGAAAGCCCACGGTTACAGTGAGGTGAATGAACCGGCATATTTATTTCTTTCATAAATTCGTTTATTTGACATACATTCAAGCAATTACTTAAATTTATATATATATACATATAAAAGAACGCATACACAAAAACTTTTGCAAATGAGGGCAGTTGATAGTTGTTTCCTATAGTTAGCGATATATATGCAGTGGTATTAAGTCATTAGCGGAAATTAATTAGCTCCAATATGGACTCGTTACTGTGGCAATAATAATCCCTAATCAAACATTACGCTTTGTGTATAGGGCAATAGGACAATGGAGAGCTGGGGTGGGGGGTTGGGAGGTATGGGGAGTGGCATTTTAGGTAAAACTATTAACCGGATGAAAGTTGCAAAGTATGAACTTTGGTTAATTGACATATCGGAACAAATGAATTCATTTGACCTGCTTTCGACAAAGGTATTTCCAGTCCTGATATATGAGTTATTACAAAATACATCTTCAAGCAAGACGCATATGTAAAGGACGCTTTGTAAATAAAATATTTTAAAAATTTATGTGAGAGTAAAAACATAAAATAAACAGTAAAATTAATCATTCATGAAATTTAATGACAATTAACATAAGCATGTACGTATACTACACTACATAAACTTTAGTAGAGATATACTGAAGTCTTAATTATAGGGAAGTATATGCTTACTGATTAATGTACTCTCTCTCTCTCTCTCTCTCTCTCTCTCTCTCTCTCTCTCTCTATATATATATATATATATTATATATATATATATAATATATATATATATATATATATATATATATATATATATATATATCATGGGACCCCTTAAATAGAAGGACTAGTATCTTGCACTCTCGGGTTGCGAAACTTGGGTCCCACTATTTTATGACGTAATATGTTCACTGTATGTAAACAATGATTTGTATGTATGTAACAATTATTTGAATGTATGTAAACAATGATTTGAAGTATGTAAAAATTTTTTACATTTATTCACTTTTAGTGCCGTATGTTAGTCATAAAATGGGCCTATTTAAGGAGTTTATGTTTTAGTCGAAAAAGGAATGTAATCTAGCAACATATTGATAAACTAATTGCCAAAACTGTCTTAGACCATAATTGATATAATTTATTTAATTTTGTTTCAGGGGTTTCTACTAACAACGCACAATGCCTAAGAAGTGTAATGTCTACGGATGTCGAGGAAATTACAGGGATGAACCATACACCAAAGTAGTATCATTTCCAACTGATGAAGTGGAGCGAAACCGTTTTGATCGATGCTATGCCAAATGAGCGTTCCAGTTTGCTACAGGCTGAAGCAGATCTATGCCTGTGCTCATCATTTTGACTGTGAATGGATTACAGTTAAGGAGGGAAAAGACCAAGTCATCCACCATCCATTTTCCTGGAGTTTCAAAGTCATGCTTAAAGCAGGTACCCCTCCAGCACCCAGAATTAACAACTGCTTCGCAGCAGACCCGAGCTGAAAACGAAAGACTCCGAAATGAAGTTGTGGATAAGATCGGCGACTTTTATTCATTTTGTAATGACATCCAGGAGCATATCTCAAAGGATTATCGTATTGTTGTGATAGTGATGATATTTACATTTCTAAAACTGATGCAAAGGGCCGTTCCGTTATCCAATTTCTCCATTTGCAACATGTGAAATCGTCATTTGGGGTTTTGTATCTTAAATGCGTTGAGAAAAATGGAAAGGAAATACCTAAGACATATTTTTCTAAGCTGGTTGTCTGCAAAAGAATAGCCTTCTCAGTAAATGGTCCCAGTTTGATAAAATTATGTCATGCATAACAGAGTATGAGTTCAAAGATGCAAACTATCTGAAAAGTGCAGTACAGGAATTGAGCCATATGAGTTGTTCTGATTCGCCTCATTTTCAGTTTCTTCATTCTCAGTTACAGTTATTACTCACTCATCCAGAAGGCCGTCGCTTTGACAGAAATCTTTATGTTCTTGTGCCGAACTCATAACATTTCACCAGCTGCATATAAAATGCTACGAAAGTCTGGTTCAGTTGTTTTACCTAGAGTGGAACTGTTGAAAAAAACTTCTCTCCTGTAGTCTACATGATAAAAACTTGGAGCAACTTTTTCAAAACTTAAACCTCAGCAGCGTCTTGTCAACATTCTTTTTGATGAAGTGAAGCTCACAGAAACACTTAGGTACTCAGGTGGTCGTGTTGTTGGTTACGCTCAAATGGTTCTTGTGATACCGAAGTTCTCGCAACACATGCTTTAGTAATTGAAGTTGTCTGCCATTTTGTGGCCCTAAATATATACTACGCATTTACCCTGTTGCAAAACTTAATTCAGATCAACTCAAGGAAATTCTGTAGAAGCTCTAGTAGCGGTTAGCGATGCTGGTGGTACTATATTTCTTGTGTAGGTGATAATTGCAACACAAACGTTGCAGTTTATGGTAAATTAGGTGGTCCTGGTAAAGCTTTCATAAATGCTATAAATTCTCATGCTTTCCTTGTTTTTTTGACTATGTTCATTCTTTCAAAAATGTAAGAAATAACTGGATAACCGTTCAGGATAATGAACTTTCTTTCATAAAAAGATGAAAAACATATGTTGCACGATGGAAGGACATAGAAGCACTGTACGATGAAGACAGTAGAAACAGCATCCGTCAACCAAGATCACATACACAGCTGTGTACCCAAAGCCTTTGCAGAGACAAAGCGTGCCTTTTGTTTGTCAAATCTTCAATGACAAAACTGTTTGCTGCCCTTTCAACTCTAAAGGATAAACTTGGCATTAGCGAGGGCACCATCATTTTTGTTTAAGCTGATCACTGATTGGTTCCACATGATGAATGTGAAAGATCGGTATTCCGGTATTAACATGCGTGATGATTGTCGTCAACCATGGACCAATAATTGCACTACTTTCAGAAACTTAATGAAACTTGTGATGTTATATCCTCTTGTGCATGGTCAGGTGGTCGAGGTCGGACGCAAAAGCTCACAAAGCAAACTGCAGAGGCATTGGTGCTGTCTACAAGAGCCAACATTGAGGCTGCAGAGTGGCTATTGACTCAGTACAAGTTCACCTATGTGCTACCTGGTGTGTTTGCTGATGCGGCTTGAAAAGTTCTTTGGCCAAGCCAGACAACGCCCAGGGGGTAATTTTCTACATTGACATTGTAGATATCAAGGCAGCTGCAGCAACCAAGAACCTCCATGCACTTTTGAAATACGAGTCTACGCCGCACCAGTCTAATGATGTGCCTTGTACCTCTAACATTTGCATTGATGATTATCACTTTGACATCACTATTGCTGACACTGAAGACCTAGTTCAATCTAATGACAGTATCAAACATAAAATTATTTTTCTAGCTGGATATCTGGAACAGCAAATTTCGAGGTAATATTTTGAGTGTCGAAACTGAAGATAACGACGACCATCATATTAATTCAGTTTCTCACAAACTTAAGCAGAGTGGACCTAACTGTACTCTACTCTCAAACAGTGATTTTTGTACACTCAGGTCAGGCCATATAAACTTTTTGATGAGTGCAACTTGCATTGCGCCGAGCTCATCTCAGCCAAACTTTATCTTGTATCGATAGTCCATGGTTGCAATTCAAGGAGCATGCCTTACTCTGTCAAACATTTTTTTGAAAGCATTTGTGCTAGACAACAGTGATAAAGAAAGACACCTTGGCTGCTTGAGAAGAAAAGAAAAACTATCTGCTAAAAACTAAACATGTACCTAATGTTATTTATATTATGGAATGTTTTTCAATGATTTTGTTTCTAGAATAACTATATTGTTTGCCTTAGACATGTTCCTGTTGTTTCTCCAGGCTTAACTGTTTATACTATATGGATTTTAATTCAGTGACAGGGTAACTTAAGGTGTGTTTTCCATTGCTTTAATTGAGAGAATATACAATATTCTGTATGATTTTGTGTTTTTTATGAGATTTGACCTTTAAATGACCTAGATTTGACCTTTTAAAAATGACCTTCAGATGACATCGTAGGAGGTTAAAAGTATGACAAATGAACTCTTCGCCCTTCAAAACCCCTTAAGACACCAGAATGAAGGTTCTATCATGTATTTGACACAAATTGTGGGTGGGACCCAAGTTCCAACTTGGGACCCAAGTTCCAGATACCGAGCATAGAGGATACCAGTCCTTCTATTTAAGGGGTCTATGAATATATATATATATATATATATATATATATATATATATATATATATATATATATATATCTATATATATATTTACATATAATGTAAGTTTTGTAATGCAATTATAATTTTGGTAATATGATTAATTCACCTCAGAATCTGTGTATCATGTTATGAAATGTAGTGTTGTTCAGATTCCCATCATTTAATGATAACACATGTTAAGTAGTGTAACTTTTCATTTTTAAACATACATAAGGCGGAGAGAGGAAAAACATACGTAAGACAGAGAGAAGGAGTAACAGAAGAGGGTTGTTTTTCACATCTTGAGAATACCTTACCTAAGCTAATTTTTTTTATAGTTCCAATCTGGCCTGTAACTAAACAAGGGGCCCTTGTTCATGAAATATAACGAATATAGCACAAAAGAGGCCCCATACTCGATATCCCTATAGAGATGACGTAATATGTTTTCGTCTTGCTAACTGCCCATATGCTGATACGCATATGGAGATAGAGAACTATTCATTTGATTCCGAGACCTAGCCGCTGGCGTGAGGGATAGATCTCTCTCTCTCTCTCTCTCTCTCTCAAAGCTCTCTCTCTCGCGCTCGCTCGTTCGCGAGTGTTCATTAACGTAATAATGTAACTATATTTGTATTGAGAAGGTCACTCATATAATTCTTAGTAAAAAATATGTGTTGTTTGTGGAATCTGAACATAGTATTTTTTCTATTGGTTTTGTGAAAGCGCACGAAAGTGTAAAAGTGTGTAACAGGCCTTTCTCTTGAGTGAGAAGCTGCAGCTGCGTATACATTTTTCTTTTGCTTTGTTCTTTTGACATATCCATTTTTATATGCTTAATGTTTGTACTGCTAATGCTTTAATTGTTTTCATATTATGCATTATGTTTTTTTTGCATTGTCTTTATTTTTGTTTTAATAGTTTTGAATAATATTCTATTGTGTAATTGTTTGAACCTAACACTTGCAAATTAGTTTGTATTTAATTAAATTTCATTTCAAATTTAATTGTTGCTTTATGATTTAATTTAATTAATTTTCTTGATAAACTTTGATTTAATTTTGCTTAATAATTAATTCAAGAATTAATTAAACTTTTGTTCTCTAGTAATAACAGTTTCCCTGAGATTGTGAATTTCACTTATAAATTTTGAATTTTAGAAATAAAATTTTTATATTTAAATATTATATGAGCATTTTAGTTTTTTTTGGTTCCCCACCAGTATTATATTTTCATTTTGTTAGGTAGAAATATAGAGTGGTAATTGTGCCGTTTCCCACCAAATAAATCAGAATCAGGGAAATACTTAGATTTGACATTGTAGAAGGAGTGATGCCCTTTAATTAAGATTACCTCACATCTATTTTAATGAACTTAGACTGATTGTTTTCTTGACTGTTCAGTTCTATAAGGGATCACTATTACCTTTAGAGTATTCAGTCGTTTAGTGTTTGTGATGAAGGGTAAGGTGTCTGGCTGTAGTGAGGTAAGTAATAACTAGGTACTTGAACAAAAACTGTGCCCTAAGTACAAAGGGTGTCCCAGACCCAGGAATAAAAGGGTCCTCCTGTGCTAACAAGTACAAATGGTAAGTGAAATAACCAGATACTTGGCAATATGGGTTAACAAATATTAATGGTGTCCAGACACAGTTCTTTGGCTACTTCGTGCACCAAGTATTAATGGTGTCCAGACCCAGATACTCTAGGCCACTTCGTCACAAGTATTAATGGTGCCCAGACCCGGGATATTTGGCACTTTGTGTACCAAGTATCAATGATCCCCATAGACCAGGGAGGAAAAGGAAAACAAATCACATTATCACTCTAGCTTATACTGGTGGTGTTAGGAATATATTTTGTCAGAAGATTGACCATATATTTGTTTTTCATTTTATTGTAAGAATTGTATTTGAGAATAGTGGCTCCATTCGATACTCAGGAATTTTTAGCAGCCCCTTCCATCCAAGTGTTATCTGAAACTACTCTGACTAGGCACAGTGGAGTGCTCTAGCAGTACCATGTGGGTTGTCATGTGTCTAGTAGCATGATAAAAGCAGAAATCAAATGCACTGCCATGCAAGCATTGATAGACTCTGGTAGAATAATAACTGATGATGATGAGTTCGAACTGGCTCAAGATTGTTGATGTAGCACAGGCTGATATTATAAATAAGCAAGTAGAAAGAAAGAGAAAAGTGATGCAGAGTTAGAACTCAGACGCACAGAAGCAGAAGAAAGTTTGATTAAGCTAAAAATGCATGCTGAAAGAGAGAGAATATACAGGTACAAGAAAAAGAAGAGAAAGAGAAGAAGAAAAAGCAGCAGAAGATGAAAGGCAAAGGATAAAAGAGGAAAGAGAAATTGCAAGACATGAAAGGGAGATGGAAATTGATAAGAGCTAAATCCACATTACCTGCAACACCATCTAACCCTAACCATGGTAATCAAGACCCCTGCATTTGATGTAGTAAGAGTGCAGAAGTTAATCCCTAAGTTTACTGAAGAGGCTCCAGCTGAGTTCTTTGATCACTTTGAGAAAGTGGCTTCAGGTATGGGATGGCCAGAAGATAAATGGCCAGTTTTGCTACAAAAGTGTCTTGATTGGTAAAGGGAGAATAGTGCTTATTTAGCCTTAACAGCTGATCGGTGTAAAGACTACAAGGTGCTTAAACGTAATGTGCTACAAGTATACAGTTGACCCCAGAGTACTACAATGAAAGATTCAGAAACTTAAGAAAGGATGAAAAAGTAACTTTCTTGGATTACGCTTATAAGTGAGAAGGTGTTTTAAAAGATGGTTGGAGGCAGCTAAAGTTACAACTTTTGAAGAGTTAGTTGTTTTAGAGCAATATTTTAAAGGTATTCCTGAGCATATAAGAGCCTATTTGAGAGAGAGAGAGAGAGAGGTAAAAAAAGCTTGACAAAGCTGCTACATTGAGTGAAGACTACAATATAATTAGTAGCAGGCGTAATTATAATGCCAAGTACCAGAATCAACCACGCCCGGAGTTTTAAGTCTCATCATGGTTCAGGAACAATTTTTATAAATGGGAAACCTACAGCAAGCTAATGTGAAATCCTCATCTAATTTTTGCAAGACAGTTGCAAAAGCCTAATGTTGTCTTCTTTAAGTGTGGAAGAGCAGGACACTTCAGTCAGGAGTGTTATTGGAATTATCAGCAGTCCAAGCCTGTTGGTCAAATAGTAAGAGGTGACCAGGTCAAACAGACTGTTAAGAACAATGTGGGGAAGAATCCGCCTACAGGGAAGACTGAAACTAAACAAGCTAAATGTTTAGCAACTAGTGGAAATGTAACTTCAAGCAGTGAGTGGCTAAGCAGTTTAGAGGCCTTTAAGGGTACACTGGCCACTCAAGAAGAATGTGTGCAGGTACCAGTCAAGATTTTACGTGATACAGGGAGCAACCATAGTGTGGTGTTACGTGGTGCTCACCAATGTTGGAGAAGAATCTCACTGGAGATTTGGTTAGTTTGAAGGGTATAGGAGGAGAGGAAGTACTACTATATGCCGCTTACACCTGACCTGTGAATTGGTGACAGGGAGTGTTGATTTTGCTGTGAAGGACTCACTGCTGTGGAAGGTGTACATGTTCTGTGGGGCGGAAATGAAGGTGGTGGTGTTCCACCTTTGTTCCTTGTCCTGTAGTGACAGACAAACCGTTGAGGATTAGTCCTACGGTAGAGGTGGAGAAGAATAACCCCCACCTGTTTTTTCCTAGTTGTGTAACTACCAGAAGTATAGGAGAATTACAACTGTTGGTGAAGAAACTGAGGATTTGCACGCCCAAGATGGATCAAGTGAAGGATCTTTGAACTTAAAACAATGTTCACGGGAGTGATGCCTCCCGTGGAGCTGACCGAGAAAGGATTTCCCAAGAAAAGGAAGAATTTGTTGTTCCTGAAGAAACTCTGAGTAGTCAGAGTGTTCCTGAAGATAGTAGTTAAGCTACAGTAGCTGAGGTAGCAGATATTGATAGTTCAATTCCAACCATTGAAGTTGGACAGGTAACAAGAAAGAAGCTAATGGACTTGCAGGAAAGGGATGCATCGTTAGCTGATTTGTTCTTCAGTTGTTGTCTTGGAGAAAAGGGATGTTGATCAGGAAGAGGATACAACAAACTCCTACCAGTTATTATCTGAAGGAAGGTTTACTGATGAGGAAGTATAGACCTACAGATATACCCGAAATGCTGAATGGGGAGAATATCATCAGATTTTGATTCCATGTCCATTGAGAAAGCAAGTGGTTAGCAGTAGTCATGAATCCTGGACATGTGGAATCAGGAAGACTGTGGAGAAGATCATGAGATATTTTTTCTGGCCTGGACTTCATAAAGATGTTAGCAGATTCTGTCGAGAGTGTCATACCTGCCCGATAGCTGGAAAACCTAATGAAACCATTCAGAAGCCCCCTACAACCTATAGAAGTTAGAGGAGAACCCTTTAACAAGGTGATTATAGTATGGTTGGACCACTTCCAAAGACGAAGAAAGGAAATGAATATCTGTTGACATTAATGTGTCCTGTTACCAGATATGCTGAGGCGATCCCTGTTAGAAACATATCTGCCAAGATAGTTGCTGAGAAACTAGTGGAGTTTTTCCCAAAGTTTGGGATACCAGAAATTGTACAAAGTGATAGAGGAACGAACTTTACTTCCAAGTTATCCCAGGATGTGATGAACTTATTAGGGGTAAAACAACAGTTATCAACTGCTTATCATCCAGAAACTCAAGGAACCCTGGAAAGGTT
Source organism: Macrobrachium nipponense (assembly GCF_015104395.2). NCBI lineage: Eukaryota > Metazoa > Arthropoda > Malacostraca > Decapoda > Palaemonidae > Macrobrachium > Macrobrachium nipponense. The sequence goes on along the minus strand of NC_061107.1, from coordinate 17,103,785 downwards.
CCACCAGACATTGGAAGAGATTGGGATGTTGGTTTACCCTTAATGTTATTTGAAGTTAGGAATGCTTATCGAGAAAGCATGGGATGTTCACCTAATGAGATGATTTTTGGAAGAGAAGTGAGAGGACCTTTGAAGTTTCTTGCAGAAAATTGGGTAGAAAATAAAGAGGAAATCCAAGGAGAGTATGTAAAGAACTTAAAGGAAAATAAGTTTAAAAGAAATTAGAAAAATTCTCTTTAGAAAATCTGAAAATGAGTCAAGAGAGTCAAGAGAAAATGAAAAGGAAACCATGATAGGAAGACTGAGCTAAGAAGTTTTAGTGTTGGTCAACAAGTGTTAGTGTTTCTGCAGTCAAGAGATTTTCCCCTTACCAATAAATTTCAAGGTCCCTACAGGATAACTGAAAAGTTAAGTGATAGAACTTATGTGATTGAAACACCAGAAAGAAGAAAACGACAGAGGAAGATACATGTGAACCTCTTGAAACCTTACTTCTCAGAAACTAGAATTGAAACTGTGTCAATAATACAGACAACTTCATCTACAGAAGATGATGATGGCTATGAATTGGGAGCTGAAAGCAAGATGAATAATTCTTCAATTTTGGAAAATTTGGAGGATAAACTGAAACATCTTAA
>NC_061107.1:17085647-17093147 GCF_015104395.2 Macrobrachium nipponense | reverse complement strand
ATTTGGAAAGAAAACGGACCAAGTTGATTGGAATTTTTTGAGCTTGCCTTTGACTGCCTTTGTTTGTGTGTGTGTGTGCTGTGGAGTGTGTGTAACTGAGTGTGTGTGTGTTTTTCGCTGAAAAATTTTCTTTTGCTTTTGATCTGTATCCAGAAAAAAACTTCTATTTCTTACGGTTCCTTCGACGGAACAGAAAACAGTCAATTAAAGAAAATGGTGAACTTCACATTGTTCATATATTTCTGCTTTTATCCAAAGACTTGGCAATAAGTTGAACGTTCCTTTGCCTAAACGAAGTTGAAAGCTTCCTTTTTAGGCTATAAGAAAAACTGGGTTCGTGTAAGTTCTATTTAAATAATTCACAAGGCTCCATATATTCATATTTCTAGACTCTCATGAGCTTCATAATTAGTATTAGTGGATCTTTCCCAGATAAGTGACCACCCCCTAAGGTTTTTTTAGTTTTTTTAGTACAAGCCCGTTGGGGATTATGGTAAAAACATAAACAAAAGACTTGCAAATAACATAAAGGTAATGACCCCCCCAGAGAAAATATTAGTGCTATAGATAACGACCACCGAACTTTGTTGGGGGTTCACTATCTATTAAAGTTCCGAATTTATTCTTAAATGAAGGATGAAACTTGAGGCAAGCCAAAGTTCGAGGAGTTGCACAGCTCAGTGGGAAAGAGTAAAACGAAAAGAGTGATATAGTCAAAGGCAAAAGCAATCAAAAATAAAACTGGGGGTCGAAATGGCAATGGAAGCCTTCCGTGTCTTATTCAGTGTACTGTACAAGGGAGTGTTTCCTCGTTGGACGAGTGGGTTTTCGCGCTCGGCCACCAATCCGGTGGTCCGAGGTTCGATTCTCGGACCGGTCAACGCGGAATCAGAGGAATATATTTATGGTGATAGAAATTCATTTCTCGATGTAATGTAGTTCGGATCCCACAATAAGCTGTAGGTCTCGTTTGCTAGGTGAACAATTGGTTCCTAGCCACGTAAATATATCTAATCCTTCGGGCCAGCCCTACGAGAGATGTTAATCAGCTCAGCGGTCTGGTTAAACTGAGATATACTTAACTGTACAAGGGACGTTTCAAGCGATAAAGGAGTCCCCCACCCCAACCCCACGATCCCCAACCCCCCACCCCCGGCCCCCAACCTCAAACGTAATACGGTTTGCTATTGTAAAAACTTTAAGGTTTTCTAAATAGCATTACAAAGAAACCTAGATTATTTCTGATTTTCTGCAAATGAATCAGCAGCTATCCTAGACCACTACCAACGGCCGCTCATGATGCCTCAGTGGTATTTCAGTGACATAATTTTTGCATTTTTTGTGCTATTAGTTAAACGAAATTTTCATCGAAAAAAAAAATCCTTTCTGAGACAATATAAGCTCAGTCTAACGTCACTTATGGTTCAGCCTAAAATACACTCATATACTATTTTCACTATATCCTCTTTCATATGTCCTCATAACTTTCCTTTCCCTTTTTCATTACTGCTTTTCCTATCCAATTTCATTGACTATTTTCATACTGTTTCGCTTTCCTATGTACTTTGTCTCTTAACTCTGTATTTCTCTCTACTGCTTATTCTCTTAACTTTCATGGGGCAATTTTATAATGTTCACTTCCATATGACTTTGTCACTTTCCTCTCTGTTTCCCATCAGTGCTTTCCTCTCCACTTGTATCTGCTATTTTCACTTTCTTCACTTTCGCATGTGTTAAGTACTGCATTTCCATACGTCTCTTTACCGATTTCTCTATCCCCCTTTATTAGTCACTTTCATACTACTCACTTTCCTACGTCTATGTCACTTTCCTCTGCAATTCTCTTTACTAATTCTTCCATCCACTTTCATCTGCATTTTCATTCTCTTCAACTATGCGTTATTCACTTTCCTTCACTATTCTATCCGTTTTTTTATCAGCCATTTTCATTCTCCACACTTTCCTAGGACTTAGTCACTTTCCTCTGCATTTCTCTTTGTTACCTCTCCTCACCACTTTCATTTGCCATTTTCACTCTCTTCACTTTGAATTAAACCACTTTCCACTGCTTCTTGATCAGGTTTTTTATTAGTCATTTTCTTTCCCCCCACATTCCCTTGCCTTTGTCACTTTCCTCTGCATTTCTCTTTGTTACTTCTCCTATCCATTTTCATCTGCCATTTTCACTATCTTCACTATGAATTAACCACTTTCCACTGCTTCTTGATCCGGTTTTATTAGTAATTTTCATTCCTCCTCACTTTCCCATGCCTTTGTTACTTTCCTCTGCATTTCTCTTTACCGCTTCTTCTATGCACTTTCATCTGACATTTTCCCTTCTTCTCTCTATATGTCTCTTCGAGCACGCCAAGAATCTCCACAGTATATATTCAGCACTCGGCTAACCTTGTGCAGTTGAGTGGCGTTGGCGCATATCATACTCAAAGAGTTGTAAAAGCTTTCCTTTTACAGTCATGACGACTCCAAAATAGGCATTTTATGTTTAGAGGAAAAGTGGGAAGGATGTCAAGTGGGATATTTTATACATGTATGTTCTATTATATGTACACTTTTATTTAAAGTATATTTCTTTTCTTTTTTTCTTTTTTTATTATTTATGTTCTCCAATTTTACTTTTGGCAAGTCTTGTCAAATATTTTAGGTACCGTATATATATATATATATATATATATATATATATATATATATATATATATATATATATATATTATATATATATACATATATATATATATATATATATATATATATATATATATATATATCATATATACATATATATATATATATATATATATATATATATATATATATATATATATACATATATATATATATATATATATATATATACATATATATATATATATATATATATATATATATATATATATATATATATATATATATATATATATATATATATATATATATATATATATATATATATATATATATATATATATATATATATATATATATATATATATATATATATATATATATATGTATATATATATATATATATATATACTATATATCTATATATATATATATATATATATATGTATATATATATATATATATATATATATATATATCTATATATATATATACTATATATATATATATATATATATATATATATATATATATATATTGTTACGTATATAGGGCCTTGAGAAGAAGCTAGATACGTAAACGGAAATAATTGAGGGATTTCAAGAGGGAATTGCTTGAACTTACCGTAAACTGATAGTTATTAATTTCTTTCTTTAGAGGGAAGGTCGCCAGAAAACTCAGCTCATTACTTTAAAACTACCCATTTACAAAAAAGGCCCGTGCTGGCCTGGAGAAAAGTTAAATGATATTGGCCCCCACGTTGGGGCTTATAGTCTCATTCAATTCAAGCTGATTTTTCATTCACTTGGGTTAATGCACACTTGCGGCAGAGAGACGGCACGTGACTCATGGAATCTGGAAAAGAATCCCAGATTAAACGAGATAAAGGAAAAATGACTTTTCTTGCTTCGATCAAGGCTGATTAATTCTCTAACACTGGGGAAGGTAAACTCGAATGGTTCACTGAGGTATGCACGAAAACTTGGTCTTTAACAAGTCACAAAGGGGAGCACGTGGCCCGATGAGGACAAGGGCTTCTGATGTAGAAGGGGTAAAAATGAGAATTGAAAACAAATGAATTTAGCAAGAGTCGCATGGTAGTAAAAGGTGCTGGGTTGAAGTTTACACTTTCAGACGTACCTTTATGCAATATTCTGTGTATCCTTGTAGAAGAATGCGGCCTGACCTCTGTTCAGGTCTGGGGTTCGTGTCCACCAGTACGTCCGTGGTAGGCCTAATTTGGGGAGGCTGGCAATTTGACCCTCTGCCCGAGATCACGTCTCGCAGCCGACTGAGATCGATACTGCTTGTTTTCGAATCACGGGGGCTTCCAAAAACCGCCTCGAGCATTGCCTGAAAGGTGGTAAACACAAGTTCGCCAGCAAATTGGGAAGGAAAATAGGTCTTATTGTAGAAGTCCCTAAAATCCATCTCGAAGCCTAGCTACTCCTGTGACTTGCCTCTCTTACCCTAAGCTTCCGTCAGACCGGAATATCATTCCTCTACGACATACCCACTCTCCAACAACAGTCGCTTCAGAAGGCATGGCTGCTACTTTATAATTAAATATAACTAAAACTCTGCTGGGAAGGCGAGGCGTTCTATAGACGTAGCAGCTCCCCCTGTTAAGAAGGCATTCACTCCCTTTCGGGCGTGAAGGTCTTGGCTTAAATAAGTTGATCGCCTCGACAACCCAGTTCTCCTACTCTAACTTGAAGTTTTTTGGAGCAGCGATACGGCTGACTACAATGGCCTACCTAACTTATAGGCAAGGATGCTAAGTGTACTAACTTTAATTATAGTGATGTAGTCTAGCCTAATAAATAACTACAGTTGTCTTGTGACGACAGTCTACTCTACCCCTAGATAAGGTTACTTGAAAATTCTACTTGCTACTAACCTAATGCCCTGGTACTAAATCAGTTAGCCTAACCTACTCAATACAGTTAAATGAAGACGCAATCATTCCAGAGTGTGGTACGCACAGCAGTAGTTCAGCGACGGAACTGTTAAAATACATAATGAGAGGTAATGATGCGTGGGGATGATGAGTGGTTAATTTACCAGGAGGGAAATGCAATGAGGTAATTATGACATTTACATGAGTGTTAGTATCACAATTTCTAGGGGTTAGAGGGTTAGTTCTACTGGCAGAGATCAGGCTGGCTACCTTCTCTGGGTAGGTGCCAGGATCACTCTGCAATTGAATGCGACCCTGTACCTCGGGCACAGGTGTCAAAGAGAGCATGTGGCTCTTGGGTTAGTATGTTAATGACGTCCCTTCTTCTTCTTCTTCTTATTCCTCCAGGACCTGGCTATACCAGTCCTTGGAGTAGACGGAGGCACCGACTCTGGGGAAAGGCCAGAAACGCCGGCAGGAGCAGAGGCAGTGGTAGCCTGAGGGATTGCAGGAGAACACCCTACTTCGGTATCTGCAGCAACCGTCGTAGGGGTGGAACCTACTGCAGGGGAGGCCCTCACTCCGGCTGCTGCGACAGCCGTCGTAAGGGGAAAACTCCAGGCTGACTCCTGGTCGGGCAGTTCCTGGTTTTCCAGAGGAGGTATGAAGGATAGGTCTGCCGGCACTACCTCGGGGCCATCAGGCGCAGAAGTCAAGTTCGGTGGTGGCTCTACGCCCAGGCTGGACGGAGCTTGGCACTGCTCAGTGCTGCCAAGTGGCACTGGCAGAGAGTTGAGGTCGACTGGACCTGTGGCGGGTACTGGAGGTGCAATACCTCTCAGCGTGCCCTTGGAAATGGGAGACCTCAGGTCATGCCCTAGGATAAGGTCGTAACCTCCTGGAAGGTAGCTTGCAACTGCAAGTGTACATACCTTGGCAAGGTGAGGTCGTACGACTCTCAATTGGACGGTGGGAAGGATCATCTTACTATGATTGATGCCTTCAATCGTGATCAGTTGCCGTCTATCAATGGTAGCCCCTCGGGGGATTTGATCTTCCCGTATCAGGGAGATTTGAGCGCCGGAGTCATCAAAGGCTCTGACATGGCTTGGTGGATAATGACCTTGGATGGGTGCGACGGTTATAGGGCCCTGAGCTGGGGGTCCTAGTAACGAAGGATTGGTAACTGCCATAGCGATGGCAGGAATATTGTAATTCGCGCACCCTACGTAGTTGGCAGACATGTGACCCTGCGGCCACAGTCTCGGCAGAACTGGTTCGAGAACTTCTTCTGTGGCATTGGACGGTAAGGCCGAGATGGCCCCAAAGGTTTGCGAATCTGTGGAGTCACCAAGGCTGGCAGTGTGCTCTGGCACAGGTGAAGAGTCCTCTCTGGCCGTGATTTGAGGTGGTGAGGTAGCTTGCCCTGGAGTGGTGTGGGGGAGGGACATCCCCAGAGGAGGTCCCGTCCCAATAGGAAACCTACTCCATGCCGAATCGTACGTACCACACCTAGGCGGTGAGGTTTGGTGCACCAAGGAGTGGTGACCTGCAGGACGACTGTGGGAACGGTCTTGGACTGCCCTTCGACCCAAGTCATGGCCCACCTGATGTGCTCGTCAACTGTGGCACTGGCTGGCACTTGGTCCCGGTCTATAAGACACAGATCGGAGCCGGTATCTACCGTAACTGGCAGAGTCACAGGTAGGGTAGAGCCATCCAGGGGTGCCACTGTGACTGAAGAGGTCCACACCCGCTCAGGGTGAGACCTGGACTCGGGCATAACGGCCGAGGTTGTGGCACTGATCAGGTGGACGTGCCGGGTCGAAGGCACGTGCTTGGGGCACCCGGGATATCCAGGGGAGTAGTGCCCTGTAGCCCCACAGGCTCTGCAGGAGTCCCTCTGCTGGGCTGGTCTCCGGAAGGCATCTGATTGGTCTTGAGAGGAGGCTGAGGCACCGTTCGGTGGCCTAGGAGGGTTCTGAGGGGGTTTGTGGCTCTCAGCGCTCTTGAGGCGGCACTCTGCTGCGAGGTGACCCACTTTCTTGCAAATGTTGCAAGTCCGTGGGTGTCCTTGGTGGGCGTCCTTTGGCCGAGTGGATCCAGAGAGATGACCGGGTGGCACTATGCGTCGGTGGGCGGTGCTGTGAGAGGGGTTGAAGGTCTCCCAGTCGTCAGCCAGGCGACAAGCTTCCGCAAGTGTCTTGGGTTGCTTGTCGTTAAGGTGCACTGCGAGTGGCCCAGGTACACACTGGTAGAGGTCTTCCAGCATGATCCTGTTAAACAGGTCCTGGAACTCGGTGCACGACATGGCCTCGAGCCAGCGCTTTCCGGCTTGGATTTTGTGGTAGGAGTAATCTCCCAGGCCCAACCAACTTCCTTTGCCTGACCTCTGAAACGCTGCCTCCACCTCTCCGGGGTGATTTCATAGGCCTTTGTAATGACCCGGCGAACTTCCACCAGGTCCCCTCGCTGACCCTGATCCAGTGAGCGGAGGGCAGTCTTAGCCTTGCCGTCCAGGTGCTTGGCAAGCAGGGCGGCCCTCTCTATCTCAGTGGTAGGGTAGTTTTCGAATAAGGCTTCCACTTCTTCCAGCCATGCCTCGGGCTCATCCTCAGTCCACTTCGGGATGAGAGCGTTAATGCTGGCAATAGGGTTGGACGACACTGTAGGCGTGGGGCTGGGAGCTGGCTGCATGGCTAGGGCTTCGGCGTTCACCTGTCGTGCCTTCTCCACCTCGAGCTCCTTCTCCTTGAGAGCTAGCTCATGTCTTCCTCTCTTCTTCCCTTGCCTTCCTCTCTGCTTCTTTTTCCTTCCTCTCTGCTTCTCTGGCGGCTCTCTCTTGCAGGAGCGGTCATCCACCTGCCCCTTCACCCACTGGGTGAGTTCCTGGCCAGTGTAACCGGCGTTCGTGCCCAGAGCCATGAGGGTCTGGAGCCTTTCCAGCTCCATGGATA
>NC_061107.1:17065647-17080647 GCF_015104395.2 Macrobrachium nipponense | reverse complement strand
ATTTCTCGGTTCTCAGAGGAAAATAATTCATTTAAACTGTAATAATTTCACAGAATGTGGCAAATGGAAGGGAAAACATCGACCAGAGGAATCATGGAAAACACTTATGTATGAAAATGATTTCGACGTAGGAGATTTTATATTCGCAGCTTGAAGGAACGACATAAAATTCTTTTATCATCAGTAAATAAAATTGATGTAACGATTATCTTTTGTTTGCTCTCTCTCTCTCTCTCTCTCTCTCTCTCTCTCTCTCTCTCTCTCTCTCTCTCTCTCTTAGTTAGACTTCAGTTACATTTATTTTGTATTCCATATGAATTCTTTTGGTATACCTTAATTACTATGCAAATGGAAACAGTATTATTGCTAATATGTACCTACTCAAATGTCTGACGCCAATGTGCGCAATAAATTGATTAAAAAATCTCTCTCTCTCTCTCTCTCTGACTTCTGAGTTTCGGCAGCACAATTTTTTTTCTTAATTGGCGTATACAAAATAATAATAGTAATAATTGTAATAATATCAGAATATCAAAATGTCTAAATAATGGGATATACCCTAACACAGGTATACATTAAAAATGAACCTAAGGTCACTGACAAATAAAAAATCCAAGAATTGAAAGAAAAATCATATCAACTCTTTTTTTTTTTTTTTTTTTTTTTTTTTTTTTTTTCTATTTCCAGAAATCGTTTACCGTTTGTCACCCCCAGAACAGGTTTGATGTCTCTAAGTCCAAGTTGACAGGAAAATGGTTTAATAATATAAGCACCGGACTAAAAAGAATGACTTCTCAATATCCTTTTTCATGGTTTCTAATGCTTCGTTCTAAAGGTAATAAATATTGGGGAAAGAAATAAAATGTGCTTTATGATCTCTCAAGTTCTACAACAATACATACGTTTCCGTTTGTACTCATATGCAAACAAAGTAAGGTATCAAGTAAGTTCGTATACATTGCAGCTGCAACATCATACTATACTCTTCTGGAATAACTTCTCAGCAATTCATGGTATAATAATAATAATAATAATAATAATAATAATAATAATAATAATAATAATAATAATAATAATGCTGAGTCTATAGACTCTTTCCAAGCTTAGCGGCCAATGTAAGAACAGTGTACACATATGTACAGTGACAATAAGACGTGCATAGTGATAAGAAGACGTGGATAGTGTCTCTCCCGGTATTAATCAAACAAATAAATAAAAAAGGAACATAAGGTAGAATTAAATATACGACGAACGTAAATGGTTATAAAATACACATACAAATTTATTTTCTGCGGTGTGAAAACTTAGCACTTAAACAAAATGCGTATATTGTTACACAAAACGAGCACCACGCATTAGTTTTAGGTCAGCAATCAATATTACTATTATTATCATACAGAAGCTGAACCCTATTCAAGCTTCCAAAGATTATGTTTTTTATAGAAAGGAGTAAAATGAAGCAAAGCGAAATACAGAAAGCAGAGGTAGCTTATTTTTAAAAAATGAACAAATTAATAATTAAATAGATAAAAATGTCAGTAAATTATTAAAATGAAATAAGGGTGACAAGGGAAGTCATAAGATTATAATTTCCGAGGATGAAAAATAAGTCATAACTATTTTTGGGAAAAACGGAAAAAATACCACTTCAAAAAAAATCTGTTCTGGAAGAAAATATTACGAAAAGAGTGGATGGTATCCAGACAGACGAACACATTCCAATAATGGCAGTGCAATCAGCAAAATGTCTCATTAGTAGCGCTATCTCTGTAGATCTACGGAACTTTACAAACAATGCTCATGGGAGCTTTATATACATGATAAGAGAAAGCAAACTTTGAGATAGTTACAGCACCAATTATTGTTAAATAACAACAGCTGTTTAAACGCGCTGTCAATGATGTAAAATTGACCAAGTGAGAGGAGCAAGATGTGAGATAGACCTTACTTCATCTCCTATAAAGAAAGCAAGTAAACAATAAGCCGAAGTTTCTTCGACGCAATCGAGTTTTCTGTACAGCGTATAATGCTGTATGAAACTCTGAGCTACGACCGGGAAGCGCTTAGTTGTTTCCCAGATGTGGTCAAAAGGTGCTGCGGCGGCGGCGCCTCCGTAATTAGACTCTGCGGTGCCAGACGCACGATTCATTGCTAACCTTAACCTACAAATAAACAAAAGGTACTGAGGCTAGAGGGCTGTAATTCGATAGGTTTGATGATTGGAGGGTGGATGACCAACAGAACAATTTGCAGCCCTCTAGCCTCAGTGGTTTTAAAGGTCTGAGGGCGGACGGAAAAAGTGCGGACGGACAGACAAATAGCCGTCTCAATTGTTTTCTTTAACAGAAAACTATAAAAAAAAAAAAAAAACTGATTTGGTGGAAGAGTAATTGAACTAGATTCAAAAATGAAATATCTAAACTTAATTCACCGAAGAGGAAGCTGCATTATTTCTAGTTGTGCGCTTTCAAAGAATCATTACAACTTATCTTGGCATTCCTTCAGTGATTAAGTGAACAAAATTATAGCAAATGTTGTACCTAAATATATATTTTTGTAAAGAAAACATGCAAGCAGTTGGAATATGTTAACCACATAAGAATTTATTTTAATATCTAAAATAAAAGGACCTCGGTTAAGACGGATTCAAAAGAGAATAAATAAAACGGCCAATTGTGTGGAACTAAAAACCACAGTAGACAAAGACGACGAAGTGAAAGGGAAGTAAAGTAATGAAGACCCTTCAGTGGGAGGTAAGCACGCAGTTTTACTAAAACACAAACCGTAAAAAGAGGAAGAAGAAGAAAAAAACTCATATTCTTAATCAAGCTTGCCACCAAAAGTGCATAAAAGCACGCATGCAGACACGGCCCAGGGGAACAATTCTCGAATAGGGAGAGGAGGCATGTTGGGGGATGGGGGGGTGTTGGTCCTGTTGAGGAAGGTCTCCCATTGGTAACCCGGAGAACCCCCTGGTTGGGGCTGGGGAACGTTGGATGTCGGGGGGCAGAAGAGGGGTTCCTCATAAGAGAGTTTTGGACTCTCCTTTTAAAGCCCGGAATGGGACCCCCGGTGTCGGAGGACGGTGGGGAAAGGGGGCGGGGGGGGGGGGAGTGGAACGGGGGGTTTGTTTTGGGGGAATGGGGGGGGGAGGGATGTGTGGGTGCTTTAGAATGTTTTAACGTCACTCGCAATTGTTTTATATATCCCAGGCAGTCTCGCAGGGCCATCTTTAAAACACAGACATAAGACCTTTTCTGCCAAAGTAAGTGAATTCAAAATATGGAACTGTCTCTTCGAGATGATGCTTTCGGACCAAAACTGTCCTCAGACTTCGAGGGACAACGGTGTATTTCATTCTTCTTCTTTTTTCTTTTTTTTTTTTATGTGGATTATAAAGTATTTCCTTAAAATCAGAAATTCCTCCTTTTACCCCAGAGATCATTTACTCTAACAAAAACTTATCTCTCAGAACTACCAAATATGAACGAAAACATAATGGTAACATATTAAGCTCTACTTACAGCATGAATTATTTCTCTCATTTGAAAATATATCTAATTATTTAGCTCTCTGCCAAGAATAATGATCTTTTCAATAATCTATTCATGGCATATTGGAATAACTAAAAATCTAGAACGATCTTTAACTTGTAATTTCAAGAAAGTGTTTGCAGTTTTTTAAAAATATTTTAAATGATATTCACGGCCTGAAAGTTGCGAATTGGATTCAAAAGATTACACATTTTAAATCGAATAAAACAAACATACGCGCGCGTACACACCCATACAGAAACACACACACACACACGTATATATATCTCTATATATTTACATAATGTGCGTGCGGGTGTGTGAGTTTGTGGGAATTCCTGTAAAATAACCTTATTCTTTCAGAGGCATTTCTCTCTCTCTCTCTCTCTCTCTCTCTCTCTCTCTCTCTCTCTCAGAATGCAAATGCATATGCAATACGCATGTGAAAATGAAAGACGACGATGTGTGCAATAATAAAAAAAAAAGGAAAACTTTACCTTTGACCGATGCAACAATCGACGTCCATTGCAATATCAAGTCCATTATTAATGGGTTCGTTGCATGACAGTTATCCCCTATTCATTTCTCTCTACATTCTGTCCTCGAGTTAACTTTCGCGTCTCTTTAACGATGTCTTTGCATTTCCGTTTATTTTCTCCGCGTTTCGTCCGTTATTTATTCCAATATTTTTTTCCCCTTTACGTTATGGAGTTGCAATCGCTGCATATTGTATATTCATACTTTCCATTTAGGTGAACGGGAAACGTGGCGGGTTCAGAAACATAAAATTCGCATGTAAATTCGCGAGGAACGTCGAACTCAGATATTCAGAAGACCAATTTCAGAGTGAACTGGATATAAAATGTTTATGGACAGGCGATCAATCTTCCTCGTAGCTCGAGAGTGTCTGTAGCAAGGTCTATAGAATACCTATTCTATGGTCCTTGGTGTATAGAGTAGAGATACTCGCCAATAATCGTACAGGCGTTATTTGGACGTGTATAGACGGTTACTTTAAATGCAAAAGGAAATGCATTTACTTTTATAGACAGTTATGAAGTCTGCATTCTTAAAAGGCGATTCAAAATTATAGATATGCATATATATATATATATATATATATATATATATATATATATATATATATATATATATATATATATATACATATATATATATATATATATATATATATATATATATATATACATATATACATATATATATATATATATATATATATATATATATATATATATATATATATATATATATATAAATATAAATATATATATATATATATATATATATATATATATATATATATATATATATATATATATATATATATATATATATATATATATATATATATATATATATATATATATATATATATATATATATATATATATATATATATATATATATATATATATATATATATATATATATATATATATATATATATATATATATATATATATATATATATATATATATATATATATATATATATATATATATATATATATATATATATATATATATATATATATATATATATATATATCATACATTGGCAGAAAATATGTTTGCATAAGTTCTCTCTCTCTCTAAATATATAGACAAGTACTTTTATATATATTATATATATATATATATATATATATATATATATATATATATATATATTATATATATATATATATATATATATATACATTCCGTTGTTTTCTCACTCTCCTTCTCTCAAGGCTTTGGCATTTTTTTAAAGTCTACTTTCCCTTTATCTTCGTCTTAACCAATTTCTCGTGTATTTCCTCGTTCTTCCTAAGGTTATTTTTTTCTTTCCTCTTCCTACCTGGCATCTCAGTATGTATTAAGCCTTTTCCTTCTATTTTTTATCATCTTTATATCCGTTTTTTTTTTACAGTTTCTATAGTTTCATTCTTCTTTATATTTCAAGTGTTAAATGATCATCTTCTGTCTTCGTTCTCCTCCCATTGTTATCGTGCATTTCCTTCCCTTTCCTATTCTGTTTCTTATATTCTTTTCCTCTTCCTACTGCTTCCCAATTCTTTCACTACTTTCACCATCTTCCCTCCTTCCTCTACTCTTCCTTTCCTCTTCCCCCCTTCCTATCTTCCTCCCCCTTTCACACCATCCTTCCAAGATGCGTATCTCATCTCACTGGGCCACCATCCGTCACGGAGGTCAACACGTAAGGCTAATGAAGGTCGATCGGTCTAAAGGTCTTGTTAGGTCGATGGCTGTGTTTGAGGTGCAGTTGCCATAACTTTCCCTTGGGGGGAGCTATAATGATTCTGTTTAAAGGCGAGCGGGGATATTTGTCTCCCCCCACCCCCCCGCCACCCCCCTTGAGTAAACATGCGCACATAAAGGCAAGACCGTTTACTCTAAAACTGTGGACACAAAGCAGGAGGTGGTCGCTTAGTATTGCTGTTTTGGATGTTACGGAAATGAGAAATTTAGGAATACTGAGCATTTTTTTTAATTGCTTCGTTGAGATATAGGCATAATTGGTCTGAAAATTTATATTCAAACTAGTGATTTGATTTTATTTTCCTTTTTGTCCCCGGGGTTACATTATTGCAACTCTTATTCTCGAATTTCTATTCGAACATAAATTATATAGCTTTAATAAACTTGACATCTTTAAAAAGAGTTCCCAGCAACTTACACTATAATTTTACATCTAATATTCGAAAGAATTTCACTCTAAATTTGGTTGTATGGTGTTTTTACGTTGCACGGAACCCAGTGGTTATTCAGCAACGGGACCAACGGCTTTACGTGACTTCCGAACCACGTCGAGAGTGAAATTCTATCACCAGAAATACACATCTCTCACACCTCACATGCCCGAGAATCGAACTCGCGGCCACAGAGGTGGCAGGCCAATACCATAATGATCACGCCACTGAGGCGCTTCACTCTACTTTTCCAGCACCGTTCGTATGATCACACAAGATTAGTGTCTATTCTACATGAAAAAGTGTACTGAGCTACGCGAAGTCGTAATCCGTAATAAATGAAACAAGAGATAACCAGAGATAAGCAACACTGACGATGAAAGAAGGATGAAACAATGATAAATAACGAGGGAAAATAATGGTCATATGTATCTGATGACGTGACCTGGTTTTGCAACAACTAATGTGAAATGATTTATTTGTACAAAGGGAAAATTCCTGAAACTAAATAATACCACAAACAATCATACAACCTATTTATGCTTACCTTAATCGAAAGCGTTAGATCTATGAAATCATAGATAAAAACTGGTGCAAAACTCAACAGTGTTGTTGGGTGTCAATCAGTAATTCCCGTTAAAGCCATCTTCCTCAATATTTATCTTTAGATGTATGTATGTATATATATATATATATATATATATATATATATATATATATATATATAATATCTATATATATATGGATAACTTGATCAGGAAGTATATTAAAAACGTGATGCTATGTATAAATAAAGGTGATGCCACGGAGGAAAATGAAAGACGAGAATGCCAAGATCTTTACTTAATTAAAGGGTCGTGTAGACCGAAAGATCTTGAATTTTTCGTCTTTCCATTCTCCTCCTTGGCATCACCTTTATATATATATATATATATATATATATATATATATATATATATATATATATATATATATATATATATATAAATTATGAAAAAAGTATCCATAAATACATATTAAACTCTCTCTCTCTCTCTCTCTCTCTCTCTCTCTCTCTCTCTCTCTCATTTTTCGTTTCTACCTTGAATAGGTACCAGCTTCGGCTGGTAACCATTGCAAGCCGCACGCAGACCTATTTCGATCTATAAAAAAAAAAAAAAAAAAAAAAAAAATTTCTTTGATCGGAGATTGCAAACCTCCGTCAAGGCGGACTAATCCACCCGTACAAGTTACGTTCATATCTCTTCCAAAATTGAGTCAATTATTGCCAATTGTAATTTTTAACTTGGGCAGACTTGACGTAAAAACTAACATTTTCTGATACATTCTTAACAGACAAACAGAAAACACAAACAAACAAAAAAAGACGAACTGAACCTAACCCCTTGGCGAAAGTAATTAATGCCAGATCAATACATTTCTATCTATTTATTAATTATTTTTTTCAAATGTATTAAAATGCAAGGAAAATGGCGTTAGTGTAGTAATGCATTGCGTATCTCATCTCACAGGGAAACTGTTCCACAGATGTGATAAAAATTCATAGTATGGCTACGTGCGGCAAACGTTCGACTTTGTTAACATGGCGGAAAGGTTGGATATCGATTCTATTTGCAAATACCTGACTTCGATAGTGATTTGTAAGGTCGGAATCAGTATCAACTTATACCTCACTTGCTGACCGAGTGGTTAACTCACTGAAGTCATGATTTCTCCTCTGTCCGCTGGGCACTGGTTCGAACCCACGAGAGGACGAACTTATTATCGACTAAACAATTCACCATCAGTTAACATATATGAAAATATATTAATTCCGAGGTAGAACGAATTGGATATTAAAGGACATTTGTAGCTTAATGTATGCATATGAATCACGATGATGTGATAAAAATTCATGAATAGGGTTCAACTTCTGAATAATTAAAAATGATAACTTACGTCATCCTTACTAACCATCACCTCTTAGACCACTGCCATTGTCGCCAATATCACGTCAAACTCCGCATATTGACACCGACTCTCTCTCTCTCTCTCTCTCTCTCTCTCTCTGATGCCGTTATCAAACTGCTCTCCTGGGATGACCCTCGACCTCGTCGTTCATTCCCGGCAAGAATTTTTGTAGCCGTCATCCCTCGATCCTATTTTCCTTTGGGATCAAGTCACGGACTTCCAAGATCCTCAGGAAGGATTAAAGGATTGCAACCTGAGTGCTTCCAGCTTTTCTTCCTCTCTCTCTCTCTCTCTCTCTCTCTCTCTCTCTCTCTCTCCGGTGTCCTATAAATCTTTTCATAATAAAAATAATGAAGTAAAGAAGACAAATAACCTTCCTGTCTGTACACACACACACACGCATATATATATATATATATATATATATATATATATATATATATATATATATATATATATATATATATATATATATATAACTCCAGGGGTTCAGTAAAGACAATAGGTACCTGCCCTCTGGCTGGGGCTGGGGGGTGGGGGGGTTGGGGTTGGTTTAAACAGTGGGCCTAGTGACACAATGGCCATGTGTCTTATAGGCATTGGGACCTGTCCCCCACTGGCTGTCGCCAGAGAAATAGAAGATCAGTGACTGCTGTGTTCCAGTATCTCCTCATGTCACCTATCCAGCCTCTCCACATCTTCCTTTGCTCCTTCTGAATTGTAAACTATTTAATCTTAAACTATTTTCAACAACATATCACTTTCTACATGACTCACACCCTTCGCCCCGACCCTTGGTTGATGGCCACTGTAGTCGACTGACACCCAGGTACTATATAGGTGACTGCTTCCGTGAGCAACAGCACAATGGAATGTTCAGAAAAACTATGCCTCTCCTAAAGCCCACAGCCGTGGATCGAACTCGGGTTTTCGCTCGTGATAATTTACTTTCACTGACTTGGAGATCTCTCTCTCTAGGTTTTAAAGAGAAAGAATTCGTGGTCGAGTCTTAACGACCTTTCGCTGGAATCAGCTTTCTAGCTTTCTTCCTCGTAATTACATAACCTAACAGCTTTGTTCGACAATGTCCTTCCTAAATATGTAACCTGTCTGAATTTGTTATCCTCTTGTGCCTGAGGATTCGTGCAATTGCAACTTCAAAAGATCAAGCGAAGATACAATGGAATACGACCCTAATGCTATTCGGAATCCTTGCATTTTAATACATTTTTATATATCAATTAATTTATTGACCTATTCTTTTTTTATTTCCAATAAGTGAGATCTCTTCTTTCTGTATTTACCGTCTCTTACTTCCTGATAAACCTCATATTCTTTGGAAGATTGAATTTCTAGTCAGTGGCCCCAGTGGGCTTGTTCCATATTGATAGGTTTCAGTTTCTGAATAATAATAATAATCCAAACAAAAACTTCTTTCAGTTTTCTTCTGAAGATTGAAAAAGAAACCCACAAATTCAATTTGTAACTTGTTTACTTGTAAGTATTTACATTTAGTTTTACTCCACACTCGAGTACTTTCAGGCCCTTCTGTGGCCCATTCTCAAGAGATGTTTGGGATGTTAGCCTTGACCCAGGCTAACATCCCAAACATCTCTTGAGAATGGGCCACAGAAGGGCCTGAAAGTACTCGAGTGTGGAGTAAAACTAAATGTAAATACTTACAAGTAAACAAGTTACAAATTGAATTTGTGGGTTTCTTTTTCAATAATAATCTTCTTCTTCTTCTTCTTCCCAGCTTTTTCCCATTTTTATATGGGCGATCGCCGTTTCGGATGAGCCGTTTCCATCTATTTCTATCTTGCGCTTCTGCCTCATCAATTCCCTTCTCATGTAAATCTCCTCTCACACAGTCCTTCCATCTCTTTCTTGGTCTCCCTCTCTTTCTTCTTCCTTGCACCTCCACTCCCATAGTATGTCTCCCAGCGTGGTCCTCATCTCTCCTCAACAGGTGTCCATACCATCTCAGCCTCCCCTCCTGCACTTTCTTTGATACTTCCACCACCTTAGTTGACCCCCTTAATGTGAGTCATTTCTGATCCTATCCACTCTTGTTACCCCAGACATCCACCTAAGTCATTCTCATTTCTGCACATCCATCTTCTTCTGCTCTGCTTTTCTCATGCTTGCTGTTTCCGTACCATACAGCATTGCTGTTCTTACCACCGTCTTGTGAAATTTTCCTTTTAACCTAAGCGGCACTCTTTTGTCACAAAGAACTCCCGAGGCCGCTCTTCCAGTTGTTCCAGCCTGCCTGTACCCGATGTTTTACTTCTTCTTCCATAGTTCACTAGACAGTACTATGCCAACTCCATTTCTACCTTGTTTATTTGCTCCACTATAATATAGCTTATATCCATCTCCCAACTCTTTAGCTTTATTTCCTTTCCACCGCGTTTCTTGCACACACACACATCTACTTTCTTTTCTCTCATCAAGTCAGCCAATTCTCTACCTCTCCCAGTCATGGACCCAACATTTAGCTGACATACTCCTGAACCCAATGTGAGCTCGCTTCTTTAGCTGCACCCGCTCCTGATGCAGTAGCCCTCGCCTTACCACAGAGTTAGGGCGATGTCTCTGTGCGTCGTTTACGGAGTACGCCCTAGCATTACCTCTTTCCATATTTCGGCTCATTCCATTTTTGGTTTTGGCACAGATTTTACAGCCGGATGCCCTTCCTGACACTAACCCTCCCTATTTATCCGGGCTTGGGACCGGCACCCATAAGGACTTGGTTGCCCCCCCAGGTGGCTAGGTTTTTTTTCAATAATAATAATAATAATAATAATAATAATTAATAATATTAATAATTAATAATATTAAGTGGCCCCGTGGCAGAGTGGGTTAGGTCGTCAATGGACTGGTTAAGCAACATTGGGGCTGGTCAGTCGTTGGATGGGTGACCGCTCTCCTCGGCGTTGATTTCTCGGGAAAGGATCTTTACCATAATTTCCTCAGTCTACTCAGCTGTAAATGAGTACCTATCCCTGATGGGGTAGGGTCCAGCTATGGGTTAAATAGCAAAACTCAGCAATGATGTTAAGAAATGAAGGAATAAACGACAACGACGTAAATGGAACCTCTGGCAACAGAGGAGCTTCGTCCGGCAGCCAGGTATTCAACCCAATTGAAGGGGAAGACGGTCAGGTACTTGGAGGTCGTCATCCAGCAACTGACCACCACAACGACAGTAACCAACAGCCTGAGATTGGAGCTACAGAAGCAAACCAAAGGAAGAAATGGACAAGAGAAGAAAATAAGGAAATATGGAGATGCTACATCAGAAGCAACCCGACGGAGAGAGGATATAGAAGAAGGTTGGTCAACATCTGGAATGAGAGGAATAACACCCCCCAAACAGAGCAGAGGCTGGCAGACCAAGTAAGGAACATAAAGAAAAAGAACTGGCTCTCCCCAACAGAAAGAGAAGAACTGGAAAGGGAAATGTCACACGACAACGAATTACAAGAAGACGAACTGAGAGACGATGCCACAGAAGACGACAGGGATGATGAGGTATCAAACAACGACACATGAAGAAACACCGACGGCGAAGTAACAGAAAGGACGGAATGGGTAGAAAAGATTAGACAATGGATGGAGCCAGATACAGAGAGAACAAAGATCCCCTCCATGAAAGCCTACAACACCAAGAAATTAAGGGAGAAAACAAGTGAGGTCAATGAAATAATGGGCATAATACACACCACCAGTATCACAGAAACAAATAACTTGGCATATGCAGGAGCAAGATTAGTAGCAGAACTGATGGGGATTCGAACACCAACACCACCAACACAATCAACCCAACAGAAACCAAAACAGTAACCTCCTTGGAAAAGGCGCCTGGAAAAGCAAATCATGGTGATGAGATCTGACTTGAGTAAACTGAAAGAGATGGCAGAAAAAAGGCTAAGAAGCAAGAAAACAGGGAGGAACTCAACGAGAAATACAAAGTACAAGAGAGGGGACTAAACAACACAATAGAAGATGTAAAACAGAGGCTTAAGGCCAAAGCACATAAGATCCAACGGTACATGAACAGGAATAAGGGATACCAACAAAACAAACTATTCGGAACCAACCAGAAAAGACTATACAGCCAACTAAGAGGGGAAGACAACCACCAAGAAATTCCTGAAGCCGAACCAAGTAAGAGACTCTGGGAAAACATATGGAGCAATCCGGTATCACACAACAAACATGCAACATGGCTCCAGGAAGTCAAGGAAGAAGAAACAGGGAGAATAAAACAAAGATTCACAGACATCACGACAGACACAGTCAGACACCAACTAAAGAAAATGCCAAACTGGAAAGCCCCAGGTCCCGATGAAGTCCATGGATACTGGCTCAAAAACTTCAAGGCCCTACACCCACGAATAGCAGAACAACTCCAGCATTGTATCTCAAATCACCATGCACCCAAATGGATGACCACAGGAAGAACATCCTTAGTACAAAAAGACAAGAGTAAGGGAAATATAGCCAGTAACTACAGGCCTATCACCTGCCTACCAATAATGTGGAAGTTACTAACAGGTATCATCAGTGAAAGGCTATACAATTACCTAGAGGAGACAAACACCATCCCCACCAACAGAAAGAATGCAGAAGGAAGTGTAGGGGAACAAAAGACCAGCTCCTGATAGACAAAATGGTAATGAAGAACAGTAGGAGAAGGAAAACCAACCTAAGCATGACATGGATAGACTATAAGAAAGCCTTCGACATGATACCACACACATGGCTAATAGAATGCCTGAAAATATATGGGGTTAGAGGAAAACACCATCAGCTTCCTCAAAAATACAATGTGCAACTGGAATACAATACTTACAAGCTCTGGAATAAGACTAGCAGAGGTTAATATCAGGAGAGGGATCTTCCAGGGCGACTCACTACAGAAGATGGATGCCGGTTACCAACTCAAGAAAAGAGGCAACAGAACCAACCATCTGATGTTCATGGACGACATCAAGCTGTATGGTAAGAGCATCAAGGAAATAGATACCCTAATCCAGACTGTAAGGATTGTATCTGGGGACATCAGGATGGAGTTTGGAATAGAAAAATGCGCCTTAGTCAACATACAAAAAGGCAAAGTAACGAGAACTGAAGGGATAAAGCTACCAGATGGGAGCAACATCAAACACATAGATGAGACAGGATACAAAATACCTGGGAATAATGGAAGGAGGGGATATAAAACACCAAGAGGAATGGAAGGAAACGATCAGGAAAGAATATATGCAGAGACTCAAGGTGATACTCAAGTCAAAACTCCACGCCGGAAATATGATAAAAGCCATAAACACATGGGCAGTGCCAGTAATCAGACACAGCGCAGGAATAGTGGAATGGACGAAGGCAGAACTCCACAGCATAGATCAGAAAACCGGGAAACATATGACAATACACAAAGCACTACACCCAAGAGCAAATACGGACAGACTATACATAACAGAGCACTGGGGCAATATCTGAAAACCAGTGAAGATGAGTGGCTAAAGAGTGCATGGGAAGAAGGACTAATAAAAGTAGACGAAGACCCAGAAATATACAGACACAGGAGAATGACAGACAGAACAGACGACTGGCACAACAAACCAATGCACAGACAATACATGAGACAGACTAAAGAACTAGCCAGCGATGACACATGGCAATGGCTACAGAGGGGAGAGCTAAAGAAGGAAACTGAAGGAATGATAACAGCGGCACAAGATCAGGCCCTAAGAAACAGATATATTCAAAGAACGATAGACGGAAATAACATCTCTTCCATATGTAGGAAGTGCAATACGAAAAATGAAACCATAAACCACATAGCAAGCGAATGCCCGGCACTTGCACAGAACCAGTACAAAAAGAGGCATGATTCAGTGGCAAAAGCCCTCCACTGGAGCCTGTGCAAGAAACATCAGCTAGCTGCAGTAATAAAGTGGTACGAGCAACAACCTGAGAGAGTGATAGAAAACGATCAGGCAAAGATCCTCTGGGACTATGGTATCAGAATGGATAGGGTGATACGTCCAAATAGACCAGACGTGACGTTGATTGACAAAATCAAGAGTTGAAGAGAAAGAGAGGGAAAAAATGGATAAGTATCAAGATCTGAAAATAGAAATAAGAAGGATATGGGATATGCCAGTGAAAATCGTACCTATAATCATAGGAGCACTAGGCACGATCCCAAGATCCCTGAAAAGGAATCTAGAAAAACTAGAGGCTGAAGTAGCTTCAGGACTCATGCAGAAGAGTGTGATCCTAGAAACGGCGCATATAGTAAGAAAAGTGATGGACTCCTAAGGAGGCTGGATGCAACCCGGAACCCCATACTATAAATACCACCCAGTCGAATTGGAGGACTGTGATAGAGCAAAAAAAAAAAAATAAATAATAATAATAATAATAATAAAATAATAACTAATAATAATAATAATAATAATAATAATAATAATAATGATAATAATAATAATAACAAAAATAGATTCATCTCCTGAATATAATAATAATAATAATAATAATAATAATAATAATAATAATAATAACAATAATAATAATAATAACAGACTTTCTTGCTACAGTCTCTTCAAACGACTCGTCCGAGGATGACCTGCGAGAAGGTCGAAACGTTACGTAATACCAGATATACCAGCTATACCAGCACCAATAATAATAATAATAATAATAATGCGTTATCAACCGTCTTTTCATTCTCAGCGATAATCACTATAAGTCTTGTGAATTAATTTGGTTCTGGATTTCTCTTGTCG
>NC_061107.1:17062419-17065147 GCF_015104395.2 Macrobrachium nipponense | reverse complement strand
CGACAAGAGAAATCCAGAAACCAAAACAATTCACAAGAACTTTAGTGTGATTATCGCTGAGAATGAAAGACGGTTGATAACGAATTATTATTATTATTATTATTATCTTATTATTATTATTATTATTTTATATCAGAACTGAAACCTATCAATATGGAACAAGCCCACTGGGGCCACTGACTAGAAATTCAATCTTCCAAAGAATATGAGGTTTATCAGGAAGTAAGAGAAGGTAAATACAGAAAGAAGAGATCTCACTTATTGAAAATAGAAGAATAGGTTAATAAATTAATTGTATATAAAAATGTATTAAAATGCAAGGATTCCGAATAGCATTAGGGTCGTATTCCATTGCATCTTCTCTTGATCTTTTTGAAGTTGCAATTGCACGAATCCTCAGGCAGAAGAGGATAACAAATTCAGACAGGTTACATATTTAAGTAGGACATTGTCGAACAAAGCTGTTAGGTTATGTAATTACGAGGAAGAAAGCTAGAAAGCTGATTCCTGCGAAAGGTCGTTAAGACTCGACCACGAATACGTTCTCCTTTAAAACCTAGAGAGAGAGAGATTTCCAGGTCAGTGGAAGTAAATTATCACGAGCGAAAACCCGAGTTCGATCCATTGCTGTGGGCTTTAGGAGAGGCATAGTTTTTCTGAACATTCCATTGTGCCGTTGCTCACGGAAGCAGTCACCTATATAGTACCTGGGTGTCAGTCGACTACAGCGGCCATCAACCAAGGGTCGGGGCGAAGGGTGAGTCATGTAGAAAGTGATATGTTGTTGAAAAATAGTTTAAGATTAAAATAGTTTACAATTCAGAAGGAGCAAAGGAAGATGTGGAGAGGCTGGATAGGTGACATGATGGAGATACTGGCGCACAGCAGTCACTGATCTTCTATTTCTCTGGCGACAGCCAGTGGGGGACAGGTCCCAATGCCTATAAGACACATGGCCATTGTGTCACTAGGCGGCCCACTGTTTAACCAACCCCACCCCCCCCAGCCCCAGCCAGAGGGCAGGTACCTATTGTCTTACTGAACCCCTGGAGTTATATATATATATATATATATATATATATATATATATATATATATATATATATATATATGCGTGTGTGTGTGTACAGACAGAAGGTTATTTGTCTTCTTTACTTCATTATTTTTATTATGAAAAGATTTATAGGACACCGGAGAGAGAAGAGAGTAGAGAGAGAGAGAGAGAGAGAGAGAGAGAGAGGAAGAAAAGCTGGAAGCACTCAGGTTGCAAATCCTTTAATGCCTTCCTGAGGATCTTGGAAGTCCGTGACTTGATCCCAAAGGAAAATAGGATCGAGGGATGACGGCTACAAAAATTCTTGCCGGGAATGAACGACGAGGTCGAGGGTCATCCCAGGAGAGCAGTTTGATAACGGCATCAGAGAGAGAGAGAGAGAGAGAGAGAGAGAGAGAGAGTCGGTGTCAATATGCGAATTTGACGTGATATTGGCGACAATGGCAGTGTCTAAGAGGTGATGGTTAGTAGGATGACGTAAGTTATCATTTTTAATTATTCAGAAGTTGAACCCTATTCATGAATTTTTATCACATCATCGTGATTCATATGCATACATTAAGCTACAAATGTCCTTTAATATCCAATTCGTTCTACCTCGGAATTAATATATTTTCATATATGTTAACTGATGGTGAATTGTTTAGTCGATAATAAGTTCGTCCTCTCGTGGGTTCGAACCAGCGCCCAGCGGACAGAGAGAAATCATGACTTCAGTGAGTTAACCACTCGGTCAGCAAGTGAGGTATAAGTTGATACTGATTCCGACCTTACAAATCACTATCGAAGTCAGGTATTTGCAAATAGAATCGATATCCAACCTTTCTGCCATGTTAACAAAGTCGAACGTTTGCCGCACGTAGCCATACTATGAATTTTTATCACATCTGTTGGAACAGTTTCCCTGTGAGATGAGATACGCAATGCATTACTACACTACGCCATTTTCCTTGCATTTTAATACATTTGAAAAAAATATTAATAAATAGATGAAAATGTATTGATCTGGCATTAATTACTTTCGACAAAGGGTTAGGTTTCAGTTCGTCTTTTTTTGTTTGTTTGTGTTTTCTGTTTGTCTGTTAAGAATGTATCAGAAAATGTTAGTTTTTACGTAAAGTCTGCCCAAGTTAAAAATTTACAATTGGCAATAATTGACTCAATTTTGGAAGAGATATGACGTTAACTTGTACGGGTGGATTGGTCTGCCTTGACGGAGGTTTGCAATCTCCAATCAAAGATTTTTTTATTTATTTTTTTATAAATCGAAATAGGTCTGCGTGCGGCTTGCAATGGTTACCAGCCGAAGCTGGTACTATTCAAGGTAGAAACGAAAAATGAGAGAGAGAGAGAGAGAGAGAGAGAGAGAGTAGAGAGAGAGAGAGAGTTTAAATATGTATTTATGGATACTTATTTCATAATATAAATATATATATATATTTATAAATATACTATTATTAATATATAAAATCTATATTATATATATAATAATATATATAATGTATAAATATTTATATAATATATATATATATATATATATTATAATATTTATATATTATATAATATATTAATATTAATATTAATATATATAATATATTAAATTATATATATTATATATATTATATATATATATATATATATACTATTATTAATTATATTATAATATATATATTA
>NC_061107.1:17049919-17052419 GCF_015104395.2 Macrobrachium nipponense | reverse complement strand
AAGAGAGTGAAAATGGCAGATGAAAGTGGATAGGAGAGATAATAACGAGAAATGCAGAGGAAAGTGACTAAGTCCTAGGAAAGTGTGGAGAATGAAAATGGCTGATAAAAACGGATAGAATAGTGGAGGAAAGTGACTAACGCATAGTGAAGAGAGTGAAAATGGCAGATGAAAGTGGATGGAAGAATTAGTAAAGAGAATTGCAGAGGAAAGTGACATAGACGTAAGAAAGGGAGCAGTATGAAAATGACTAATAAAGGGGGATAGAAAAATCAGTAAAGAGACGTATGGAATGCAGTACTTAACACATGCGAAAGTGAAGAAAGTGAAAATAACAGATAAAAGTGGAGAGGAAAGCACTGATGGAGAACAGAGAAGAAAGTGACAAAGGCATAGGGAAATGAACATTATAAAAGGCCCCATGAAAGTTAAGAGAACAAGCAGTAGAGAGAAATTCAGAGTTAAGAGACAGAGACATAGGAAAGCGAACAGTATGAAAATAGTCAATGAAATTGGATAGGAAAAGCAGTAATGAAAAAGGCAGAGGAAAGTTATGAGGACATAGGAAAGAGGATATAGTGATATAGTGAAGATAGTATAAGAAAGTGTATTTTAGGCTGACCCATAAGTGACGTTAGACTAAGCTTATATTGTCTCAGAAAGATTTTTTTTTTTTTTCGATGAAAATTCCGTTTAGCTAATAGCACAAAAAA
This sequence comes from Macrobrachium nipponense, assembly GCF_015104395.2. Classification (NCBI taxonomy): domain Eukaryota; kingdom Metazoa; phylum Arthropoda; class Malacostraca; order Decapoda; family Palaemonidae; genus Macrobrachium; species Macrobrachium nipponense. Next base: position 17,051,706 of record NC_061107.1, on the reverse strand, counting down.
TGCAGAATTATGTACTTTTTCACTGAAATACCACTGAGGCATTATGAGCGGCCGTTGGTAGAGGTCCAGAATGCTGCTGATTCATTTGCAGAAAATCAGAAATATTCTAGGTTTTTTGTTATGCTATTTAAAAAACCTTCAAGTTTTACAATAGCAAACCACTGATCTGATTAACAGCTCTCCAAGGGCTGACCCGAAGGACTAGATATTTTTACGTGCCTAGGAACCAATTGGTCACCTAGCAACGAGACCTACAGCTTATTGTGGGATCCGAACTATATTACATTATTCCATTATTACATTGTGAAATGAATTTCTATCACCAGAAATATATTCCTCTGATTCCGCGTTGACCGGGCCGAGAATCGAACTTCGGACCACCGGATTGGTGGCCGAGAGCGAAAACCACTCGTCCAACGAAGAACCCCCTTGTACAGTACACTGAATAAGACACGAAAGGCTTCCATTGCCATTTCGACCCCCCAGTTTTATTATTGCTTTTTGCCTTTGACTATATCACTCTTTTCGTTTTACTCTTTCCCACTGAGCTGTGCAACTCCTCGAACTTTGGCTTGCCTCAAGTTTCATCCTTCATTTAAGAATTAATTCGGAACTTTAATAGATAGTGACCCCAACAAAGTTCGGTAGTCGTTATCTAGGGCTAATATTTCTTTGGTGGGGGACATTATGATATTTGCAGTCTTTTGTTTATGTTTTTACTGTAATCCCCAATGGGCTTGTGCTAAAAAAAAAAAACCTTGGGGGTGGTCACTATCTGGGAAAACTCCACTAATGCTAATTATGAGGCTCATGAGAGTCTAGAAATATGAATATGAGGAGCCTCGTGAGTTATTTAAATAGACTTACACGAAACAAAGATTTTCCTATAGCCTGAAAAGGAAGTTTTCAGCTTCGTTTAGGCAAAGGAACGTTTAACTTATTGCCAAGTCTTTGGATAAAAGCAGAAATATATGAACAATGTAAAGTTCACCATTTTCTTTAATTGACTGTTTTCTGTTCCGTCGAAGGAACCGTAAGAAATAGAAGTTTTTTTCTGGATACAGATCAAAGCAAAAGAAAATTTTCAGCGGAAAAACACACACACACACTCAGTTACACACACTCACACACACACACACACACAAACAAAGGCAGTCAAAGGCAAGCTCAAAAAATTCCAATCAACTTGGTCCGTTTTCTTTCCAAATGGAGAAAAGAAAAATTCATGCTTTTGTGATTCCTTTGAAATTTCGAAGAACTCACACTCCCCCTCCCCCCCACCTTCTCTTCCCCTCTATCGGCTCCCCTCCCCCTCCTCTTCGCCCCCCCCCCCATTCCTATTGCCGCTCTTCCCCCCTCAGGAGCCCCCAAGACTCACGTGCATTCTTTAAGGAATTCCCGCTTTTTCTCCTCCATTCCATTCTAATCCACATCTATCAAGCCAACTACAAACACCACGAGAGAGAGAGAGAGAGAGAGAGAGAGAGAGAGAGAGAGAGAGAGAGAGCCAAAATGGGAAAGGAGTAACAGCGTGAGGAAATGAAGAAAAGCTAATAAGTTTGGAAACCTATCGCGCCAACTACAGAGAGAGAGAGAGAGAGAGAGAGAGAGAGAGAGAGAGAGAGAGAGAGAGAGAGAGAAAGTCATGACCCAAAGGGAAAGGAATAACAGTATGAGCAAAGGAAGAAAAAAAAATAATAAAAAAACAACAAACAAACGAGTTGGGAAATCAAAAGAAACACATAATTGGAAGAAAACTTATCAGTTCAAACAACCTTTCACCCAAA
>NC_061107.1:17034919-17044919 GCF_015104395.2 Macrobrachium nipponense | reverse complement strand
ATTGGATCGACGCTGAAACAAGGTGTGATCCGACCTCCAGCTTACCTATGGCGTGTGCTTAAATCTACGGTGAAATAGAGCGTCGTTTCACCAACGAAAATTGAAATAAATACGATATATTTTATTCTACTCTTTAACATGCATATTATTTATTTTTTTTTTACATTTTCATTCTAATAATAAATCATAGATATCCTATCCTAAAATTCCTTCAACGCGAAATAACTTTTCAGAGCTTTTAGGCTTTTCCATAGGGCTTTCCAGCCCCCACCCCCCAACAAGGAAAACAATAGCATGAGAAACAACAAGAACAAGAACAACAACGACAACAAAGTAGTTTGTAGGCTTACTTCCCGAGTAAGCGAAAATATGATTAATAGCTTTAATGATACATAAGGGATAAGTACTCATTTTGGCTTAACCCCCACCATCTGCTTGGTCTTGCCTACTATACTCTGTTTTTTTTTTTATCTGGCCATCCGCCTGTGGTGTTTTTGTATGGTAACACTGCGTCCCGGGCTTTAGAGAGTTACATTCAGTTTACATTCAACGATTATAATAATATCCGATTTCGAATATTAACGGTGTAATTCGCATACAGTAAATTATTAAAACACTTTTCAGTTGCAAATGTACACCCAGATATCCTTTATTTACTTAAAACTTACACATAGCGGGGACACAGTGTTACCCATACAAAAACACCACAGGCGGATGGACAGATGAAAAAAAAAAAAAAAACAGAGTATAGGTTATTTACTAACTAACATTGACGCATTCGAGTCAAAATAAATAGTGCCCCCCCCCCCCCCCCCCACCGTTTCCCCCCTAAAAGAAAAGATAAATAAAAAATTTCCCATGTGAAAAAACTCGTGGGGTTATAGTATAATGAGCTGTTAAATAAAGATAGATTGAGGCAATGGGGGAAAAGTGTTCCCAAATTAAGCTAGGCCAGTCAGCTGTTTTCGAAGATGTGATTCAGCCAAATTGCAGTGAAATATGACACCTGGATGAATGAAACCATTTGCCGTTAGAAATTAATATTGAAAAAGATGGTTATGAAGGAAGCCATAGTAAGTCATCTTCTAGAATTATACCAGAAATTAGATAAGCACGCAAAAGCAATAATAAGAGAATAACGAACATCGAAAGCTAATCTCCAGCCGTAGAAGAAAGGTTTCGCCTCTCATAGCCCCCCTTCTGTTAATCCATAAATCACAGTCGCTCAGGAGAAAAACAAACACATAACCATTACAAACCCATATGGAAAACAACAGGATAAACAAACCAGGCAGTTTGGAGAAGCATTTTACTCGAAATAGTTAGAAGCGTGTGCTAAGAGCGATTCACCCCCTTTGCCTGTAATTCTTCCTGAAAGGGGAACACATGGTCAAAAGAGTGGTTAAAAAAAAAAAAATACCCCGCGTGCCCTAGAGAGTATTCCCACATGGGAGCGGGAGGCATTCTCTCTCTCTCTCTCTCTCTCTCTCTCTCTCTCTCTCTCTCTCTTTCGTGAACAGTCCCCGAGTAATACAATACATCACTGTGTTCTTTTTAGAATGTGTAATTACTAACCTTTATTTATGCGTGCTTTCTTCGTCTTTAGCATCCGTTTAACAAGTAATTCTTGGGTGGAATGTATACAGGATGTGTAGGGTAGCTATCATTCTCTTTTGTTTTCTCGTTTTCGCTTTTAGTTTATTTATTTGTTCATTTATTTCGACATTACATGTTTATAAACTGACCACTCATTAGAAGTTCTATGTACGTTCAAGGGAAAAGTTAACTTTTAGCCGATGAAGAAGGTATGTGTCATGTTGTATAGCTTTACATAAGACGCACACACACACACACACACACACACACCACACACACACATATATATATATAAATATATATATATATATATATATATATATATATACACACACATTTATGATTATATAATTGTATCCATAAACGACCAAACAAATCAAATTTACTCACAAGAAATCCCTCTTTGAATATGCAGGAAAATCAATAGCTCTCTCACACGGCCTCTTAAGATTCATTCCCTACGCCAACATCCTTTCAGCTGCGCTGCCCAGAGGCTAAAGTAGCTGACGAGTGCTTTCAATAGATCCTATTATTCCACGATGTCAGGCAAAAGGACCTCGAATGAAGTTATTTTTCAAAGCAGCGGTTTTATCATTGGCGAAACGCTGCTGCTTTTGAAAAGAAGTGCCAAACTTGATAAACTGGAAATTTAGGCAGAGAGACGGGCACAAAGGCCAGGAGAGTGCTAGAGGGGGTGCCAGAGGGAGAGGGAGCGAAAATGCTTGGCGTCCATCAGTGGACGGTGCCATTATCTGTTGTCGATGCGGAGAAAATTGAATATTGGCGTTACTGATGGGGTGTCTGGGCAATGATTTAAATCGTAGTTGTTTTCTTTAGTAAGGTTTCTAGCTCTCACATTTTGGTACGGAAGTTATTATCTATCCAGCTAGGTATATATATATATATATATATATATATATATATATATATATATATATACGTATATATATATATATATATATATAGATATATATATATATATGATCATACATACATACATTATACATATGTATACATGTATATGTATACACACACAAACACACACACACACACACACACACACATATATCATATATATATATATATATATATATATATATATATATATATATATATATATATGAGAGAGATGAAGAAGAGAGACGAGAGAGAGAAGAGACGAGAAGGACGAGAGATGAGAGAGAGAGAATACATTAAATCAGTTAGGCATATACATATATGTATATAACTATGTATACATACATATATATTACATTGTATATCCACAAACAAACACACACACATATATATATATATATATTATATATATATTATTATATAATGATATATATATATAGATATATATATATATATATATATATAGAGAGAGAGAGAGAGAGAGAGAGAGAGAGAGAGAGAGAAGAGAGAGAGAGAATATATTAATCAGTAAGCATATACTTCCCTATAATTAAGACTTCTGTACATCTCTACTAAAGTTTATGTAGTGTAGTATACGTACATGCTTATGTTAATTGTCATTAACTTTCATGAATGATTAATTTTACTGTTTATTTTATGTTTTTATTCTCACATAATTTTTTAAAATATTATTATTTACAAAAGCGTCCTTTATTTGTGAGTCTTGCTTGAATATGTATTTTGTAATAACTCATATTTCAGGACTGAAATACCTTTGTCGAAAGCAGGTCAAATGAATTCATTTGTTCCGATATGTCAATTAACCAAAGTTCATACTTTGCAACTTTCATCCGGTTAATAGTTTTTACCTAAAATGCCACTCCCCATACCCCTCCCAACCACCCCACGCTCTCCATTGTCCCTATTGCCCTATACACAAAGCGTAATGTTTGATTAGGGATTATTATTGCCACAGTAACGAGTCTATATTAGGCTAATTAATTTCCGCTAATGACTTAATACCACTGCATATATATCGCTAACTATAGGAAACAACTATCAACTGCCCTCATTTGCAAAAGTTTTTGTGTATGCGTTCTTTTATATGTATAATATATATAAATTTAAGTAATTGCTTGAATGTATGTCAATAAACGAATTTATGAAAGAAATAAATATGCCGGTTCATTCACCTCACTGTAACCGTGGGCTTTCATCTCTCATATTTTTGCTTCTTATTGTTGTTGTAATTCACTGTTTAACAATTCATTTCTATATCATAAAAAGGCTTGGAATAGTCTAGGAAAATATTTCTCCCACTTACTTGTATCCATAAAATCCCTGCTTTCTTCCGATACTCGTCTTCCGTAATTCACGCAATTATTAAGCTTTAGTATAATTTATCCTCAAATGAATAAAACATTTTCATTTAAATATCTCTTACATTTGGAAACACTATCGTGGACTTCCCACGCGGCTGATTTTAATGCCAAGTGTTACAATGCCTAGGGTCTGTCAAGAAAACAGTTTTTTGTTTTTGTTTTTAACACAAGCCGGGATATTGAATGATAGCAATTACTAAGCATGTAAAATGAAAATGTATTGAACTTATTAAAGTTGACCCATGGATGTAAGGTGTTTGTACCTGCCTTCGTTGAATTAAAACTTTGAGCGCCAGGTAGACCTAATTGGAATGTTAGTTTAATAATAGCATGAAGAAATAGGAAATTATGAAACCAACTCTCCCGGCGTTATAGAGTATTATGAGGAGGTAGGAAAGTAACCTTGCTGTATAAGAATTGGAAACACGCGTTTGACTCGTGGGTTTTTCATTGGTGGGCAACCCCAGCCTATCTGCAGTGGGTGTTTTGTTTCCTCGACTGAACTGTACTTCCTAGTATGTCAAGTGTCCCAGTCTTGGGGATGTTATACGAGCAAGCCACTCACTCTGAAACTGCCGTGATGAGGAAGGTAACGACCGTCTTTCCAAGTACCAAAGAGAATAATGTACGTAAATTAAGTTGCAAATGTAGTTTTGTTTGAAGATTCTGTCCTCAATTTACAGGTTTAACTCGTTGCTAGTTTTCATGATTTTCAACAATACTTCTGTGGAAATAAGTTGTGAGGGTATTTGCAAAACATGCATGGTTTGAATTACTGTCTTTAAATGAGTCTAAATTACGTACTATTAAATATGTATGTATGGCGTTTGACCACTGTATCCGATAGTTTAACACGTCACCTTATTAATAACAAGGCTTGATCCGACCACTAGCTTACTCCGGCACGTGCTAAAATCTACAGTCAAGTAGAGTGTTGTCTCACCAACGAAAATTAAAATAAAAACACTTTTATTTTATTGAAATAATTTTTCAGTACTGTTTAAGATGCACATTATCTATTTTTTACATTTTCATTGTAATAAATGGATCATAAATAGCCCTGTCCTAAAACTCCTCTATCTTTAACTCAATGCGTAACACCTTTTTCAGACCTTTTTAAGTTTTTCTACCTCCAACAACAATAAGCTCCTCAGTGGCGTGATCGGTATAGTGTTGGCCTTTTACCTCGGTGGCCGCGAGTTCGATTCTCGGGCATTCCATGGAGGTGTTAGAGATGTGTATTTCTGGTGATAGAAGTTCACTCTCGACGTGGTTCGGAAGTCACGTAAAGCCGTTGGTCCCGTTGCTGAATAACCACAGGTTCCATGCAACGTAAAAACACCATATAAACAAATAAACAACAACAACAAAGTAGTTTGTAAGGCTTACTCCCCGAGTAAGCGAGAATTCAGCCACTTTACTAAATTTAGGTGTCTCTCCAAAACCACTGTAATATCATACTGCTTATTTAGTTAATTGGGGGGTTCTAGCCTAATTCTTGAATAATAGGTCACTATCAAGACTATTGTAATAGTAACTAGCGGGTAGAAATACGAATTCCTTTTTGTTTTCTTTATATAAACACGATTTTTATAGCCCTGTGGGAAAACGTCTATTGCATGAAAGAACAAAATATGTAAGTACGAGTAACTGTCAGTCATTTAATTTATGAATGAACTAACTAATCCTTCTCTCTCTCTCTCTCTCTCTCTCTCTCTCTCTCTCTCTCTCTCTCTGTGAATTTCTTAATGGTTAGTTCTCTCCTATATCCTAATGTTCCATTTCTGCTTGGATCTCGTTCTCTCTCTCTCTCTCTCTCTCTCTCTCTCTCTCTCTCTCTCTCTCTCTCTCTGTGAATTTCTTCGCGGTTAGTTCTCCCCTATTTCCTAGTATTCCATTCCTTCTTGGATCTCTCTCTCTCTCTCTCTCTCTCTCTCGTAATACATTGAAGGTTTTCTCTATATATCTGTTTTCTATTATTTCATATTCTCTCTCTCTCTCTCTCTCTCTCTCTCTCTCTCTCTCTCACACACACACACTACCCATGAAATCATCGATTTCCATCAATACCCAGACACTCGCTTACGAAAAAAAAATCGTTTTTTATCCCACCCTTCCACTCCATATGTTGGAAGGAGCATCTCGCATACTCACAAAGATCCAAAGATCCCGGAATTAATCTAAAAGGAAGCTTTAAGTTTTCCAATTTCAGAAGTTATTCCCCGGAGGCCGGCATCGGGCAAAACTCACTCTGTAGTCCGTGATTAACTCACAGCGAAGATTATTGTTGTAAGGATCACTTCTTAAAAAAAAAAAAAAAATCTTTGTCGTCTTCCATCTGGTAGACGAGTGTCGCTGTGATGAATCCTGCTGGAGGGGAGAGGATAGGGGGACTGCTGGGGGAGGGGAGAGGATGAGGGGGAGGGGGGAGTTATTACTAGCGGACGCAGAAAAGTTTTCATGGGGCACACCAGTTTTTCGTTTACACATGTTATAGGAATATGTATATGTATACCTATATAGCTGTATAATTTCTATAATACTTTTTTTCCAGTTTTTATATTGCTCATTTATGTTGTTATTATCCAAAGTTTCATAATTTATTTGGTCATTATATTTCATGGGGGAAGCAACATACCCAGGTTACCACCCACCCCCGTGCGCCGCCCCCCCGCTTCCCCCAACCCCCTCCCCCACCTCCTTCCCGAGCTAGTGGGATGTGTATCATCTGGATCTAGTGTCTGTGGGGTCTGATTGATTTTTGCAAGTGAGGGCCAACGCAGATATTTGATATTTATGTAGCCAAAGCTGTTAGTAGTTAGATTATATTTGCTCTTATCATCGTTAACTTCATCCAGATGAACGTCAATTCTTAGGAAGATTGAAATTCAAGTCAGCTGCCCCTGTAGGCTGGTCCCATATGAATGAGGATTCATCTTCTGAAATAAATATTACTACTACTACTATTATTACTATAATGGGCGTTAAGTCTGTCCGTCCGTCTGTCATTCAATCACGGCCAAACAGCAAGTCCGATGGGCATGAAACTTGGCAGGGTTATTGTGGGGACCCCTAAGATGGTTTAGAATGAGGTTTCAAAATAAAAGATATATTCCACATATTTGAGTTTTGATAATACCAGAGAAATACCAGATCTTGACATTATGATGAACGAATTATCAGAAAAATAGAGAATTTTTTTTATAAAGTAGTAGAATAATAATAATAATAATAATAATAATAATAATAATAATAATAATAATAATAATAATAATATTAATGATAATAATAATAATATTCACTTTAGTCTTCATAGTAACTATGATTTGTAGCAGTAGATATATTTACCACTGCTTACAATCTCACCGAAATACGCATGGAATTTGATTTTAAGTATATTTATGTAATATATACAAGAGAAATCGCTAAAAACTCTTTCATTTTGTTACCTTTAAAAAAATCCCTCTAAGTTGCTAGTAATTTCTGAATAAAATTAGGAGATTTTCTATGTATTCATTAATTAATTCATTTGCAATAAAATTAAGGATAATATAAAAAAACAATCACAACGAAAACTGTAAAGACAATTTTCGTAACAATTTTCGTTGTGATTTTATTTATTTATTTTGTTTGAACTAATTAACAAAACAAGCGATTCACAATTTCGAAGTAAAACCGTCAAATTCACTGACTGAACAACATTATTATATACTTCTAGAATCAATTCTGAACGAATTTCATATACTGCACCAACCATAGTCAGTGGAAGCTATCATCATTATTCCCATTGAAAAATAGTAGATATGATAAACTTTGCACAATGTGGAGCAAGTTAGACGATTTCTTAGCTCCATAAGGTCAAGTAAGCAAAGGTGCAGTCATCTGTATATTCATTTCCGGAATTTAACTTTCATTGAGAACTGTAGTACCCGGTTCTTTGTTAATGGCATTTTTAACATCACTATATGCAGCTGAAATTTTATTTGAAATAATAAATAATTTAAAATGCAAGATAAATAGGAGTGAAAAAAAAAAGTGTTTTCGATTCTGTGACTTAAGAAATTTGCTACGAAGGCATTTCTTTGTGAGTGAAGATTACGTTCACTTTTTTTTTTTTTTTATCCAATTAAAACTTTTAAAATTGTGCCTTATAAAGATAACAACTTGTCCAAGAGTCAAGAAGGAAACCGTGTTTGTAACTTTGTCGTGTAGAATAAAAGATAATGAAGAATTCAAAACCTGACCATTATTTTTAATGGAAAATATTTGGAATATATATACCCTTCGACTCACTAGATCTACTTCAAACGTCCCAACTTATGGGGAACAAATAAAAAAAAAAAAAAACACAACACACACACACACACGTACAAATCCTCGATACCCCACACAGCTGAGAAATAGTCATGGGCTTTCCAAATATTTTTTTGTCAAATATACCTGATTCTTTCTTTCAGACACATCTAATCCAGTTGCTTTTGCTTTGTAAATATGTATAATATCCTAGAGAGTTGAAATTAAACAACGCAGTACTTGTTCCTACGGACCTGTAAGTACCTGCGGCAATAGATGTAGACCTATCTGCAGTATTCTAGTGCTGAATAGGTTGCAAGAACCGTGAATTCAGGATACTTAGACGGAGCAGTAGTTTGGCACAAAAATGCACTTTTGGGCTCAAAACTTTACAAAAAAGCAATGCTAATCTAGGCTAATTAAGTAAAGTTTAGTGTTGCCTTTGACTTACGTAATGACTTGATTGCTCAACAAGCATCCAGATAAGAGACAAAAAGGAAAAAAAAAATGTCTCCCAGCCAGTCTTGGGCGGTGGAGTTCAATTAAGTTTCTTGAGACTAAGTTCAAACTGCCTGCATTTACGGCGCGATCACCGAACTTAGACACAAAGTAAAATAAATAAGTGTTTTTTGAATAAGAATCACCCACAATAAAATAGAAATCAGATAAATTCTTTTAGGATAAAATTTCACTCATCAAGTTTGGTTTTCCGATGCTTCGATAATCTCTCTCCCTGATATACATCTCTCTTAACATAAAATTGTTTCTAATTTACATCACTGCGAAGTACAGAAGAATCGTACCCTTTGTCATAATTACCTGTTAATTCAGATACAATCAAATTTGCATAATGCTAAGCTATATACGCTCTCGATTCTGACGTTACTGTATGAAGTCCATTATGATTTATGAAGATACATTTCATTGCTAATGATTATACTACTTTCAGGTGCAGCTTTGGCCTCCACCAACCATCACAAGAAGAGGGAGGTTCATCATGGGCTGTATTGCAATGTAAGTGTTCAGATATTTTATTCATATATTCGTTTGTAGCTTATATTTCAGAGTCGTTGGAAATTGGAATTTACCTTCGATTTCATTCGTTCTCTTCGTCGTATTTAACGTAACTTCTATTTATTTGTATTCGTTTTTTTTCCATTTATCGAGTGTGGTCCCAGTTCCTCTAACCATTTTGGAAATTGAATTCGTCAATTAACGTTTGGTTCCATGCGACCAAATTTCATCAATACACCTAAAGAAAAAAGATGAATCGTATACGAAATATTTACTATCGTAAACTGTAGTAATTACTAACAGTTATAATTCAGTCACAGTAGGTGGTTAGTACTAACATAGGATGTGCCTCGCGAGCTTTTAGAAACTGGACTTATATAGTTTATTTATTTATAATTATTATAGATACGCCCATTTATGAATATTTGAAAATAATAATAATAGCAATATGGCACCAAACGTTAACTGCTACCATGCACGTACTAAGCTTAATTTCCCAGTTCCCGTTTCCATTTTGATGCATGAATTGTTTCCTAAGTTACCCGGTCGTCCTGATCTTAACCATAAATACCGCTGAATAAAAGAATCTGACTCACATTTGCAATATCTCTTCATCCCTCTCGAATTTTTATTTATTTCCAGAGTCAGAAAACGAAACGGCGAATTCCAACCCAAGAGCGAGACGTGGAAGCCTCATTTTAAACTTTATTTTACCGTCAAGTACTGAAACTGAGCCCTAAAATAATCTCTGTGGCTGAGCAAAGACGAACAGGAAGTGGGTATGAGAACGTATAGAGCGGTCAGTGAATTATAGCAAG
>NC_061107.1:17029919-17032419 GCF_015104395.2 Macrobrachium nipponense | reverse complement strand
TTTTTGTTTGAATTTGTTTGTGTGTGAGAGAGTAGGAGTAAACTTTGTTCATCTGTACTTAAGAGTGCGAACTGCATGACATGTCGGTATGTGTGTGTGTTTATGTAAGAGAGAGAGAGAGAGAGAGAGAGGGCGAATATGATGTATGGGTTTAGAAGTGTGTGGTTTAACAAAGGGATAGAGTTTATGCGTGCGTATGTATGTTACAGAGAGAGAGAGAGAGAATAAAAAGCTATAAAATATAGGCGTGGAAACTTGCGGTTTATAAGAAGTGAGCGGTATACTTGTGTACGAGAGAGAGAGAGAGAGAGAGAGAGAGAGAGAGAGAGAGGATAAAAAAAGATATGGAATATATACGTGGAAGAGTGTGGTTTAAAAGGAGGGGCAGATGTGTGTATGTATTAAGCACACACACACAGATAGATAGATAGATAGATAGAGAGAGAGAGAGAGAGAGAGAGAGAGAGAGAGAGATAAAAACTTGAAATAAGGACGTGGAAGTGTGCGGTTTAAAAGAAGGAGGCGGTAGTAGTTGTGAATTAGATAGGCACACACACAGAGAGAGAGAGAGAGAGAGAGAGAGAGAGAGAGAACCTCCTTGTGTGTAAGCATGAGTGAGCGCGCGAGAGAAAGGCTGCTACTGTTGCTGTTGCTGCTGTTGCTGAAGCTGCGATTTGTGCTACCTCATCGCATTCACAGCACACGCTTTACCGGGCGAATTCGTTTCCAGCGAGAAATTTACTTCTTAGAAAGGAATTCTCTCGAGGCAATAGGGAAGGTTACGAAGTGGGGTGTTGGGGGCGGGGGCGGGGGGGGGGGGGGTTACTGGTGGTTGGTCGTTGGTTTACTTGGGTGGGGGCAGGGGGAGGGAGAGGGATGGGGGACGGGGGGTTACAGTGGGGGGTGGCTACAAATGTGGAAGACGCTGGGCCTGAAGAGGAAGAAGCCAGAGGAAGGATTGGTCTAGGAAGAAGAAGAAGAGAGTTAGAAAGGAAGTTTTGATTGGTTGGTGTAAGTTTGTGTGTAACTTGTGGTCGAGGAAAATTAGAAAGTTATTTGCACTTCGGCGCGAAGCGAGAGAGAGAGAGAGAGAGAGAGAGAGAGAGAGAGAGAGAGAGAACGCGAAGGGTTGGCATATATTTTTTTCCCCAAGGGGTGCGTTCTTCTGGTCGAGATTATGCGAGGAATTTTTGATCGGCTGGATAATTAGGCTTTACATTCGCAGATGGTGTTGGAGGAGAGCAGGAACATTTTCTAACAAATGCAGAAATTCAAATTCTTTTGTTGCAATATTTTCCACTTTATTTTCCTCTTTCGTTGCTGTATTGTCCTCTTTCGTCGTTATATTGTCCCCTTTCGTTGCTATAATATCCACATTCGTTGTTATATCTTCCACTTTCGTTGCTATATTGTCCTCTTTCGCCGCTATATTGTTCTTTCGTTATTTTTTCCTCTTTCGTTGCTATATTTTCCTCTAACATCTTTCATATTGTCTTTTTTTCAGTGTAAATTTTATATTTGATAAGTTTATTTTCTTTTATTTAATAATTTTCTATACGAAAGTGGACAAATTATTAAATGAACCTGCTATCATTTAATTAAGTTTATTCCATTTATTTACTTTCCAAGTTCTTTACTCCATCAGTGGATATAATAACAAAATAATATTGTTGGTTCTAAAGTCTGCGGTCGTCTTAGTTTCTTATATCTGTCATTTTTTTTTTCAGAATATTAAAAGATTCCCTTTAACATTGACTTCAAACAGATCTTTATCCTTTCATTTTCAGTGGAATGATCTTCCAGTGTAAAGAAAACGCGTCACTCAAACATATAAATAGAATAATCAAACGCTGTATCGAACCTCGAACAAAACCTCGTCAGCGACATACAATGCATGACGCAACCCCCTTAAAAAAATAAATGTTAAAAAATCTCGGTCGGCAGGCATTATTGTGCCTTACGACCCAAGGAGATAGAGGCTATTATTGAATGACGGGAGATACTTGGATGTTCATTCAGTAAACGTTTATTGTGCTTTATCCCGTCCTGAATGATTGAACAATGCTGAATGAGTATGAGATGTTCTTCTTAACGTCCTTCACTGAATGAAAAGGAGAGAGAGAGAGAGAGAGAGAGAGAGAGGAGAGAGAGAGAGAGAGAGAATGAATGGTGCTATTCACCACTTCCATTATAATCATCGCTCCATTTTTTTCTTCTTTCTCTCCCTTTCTTCTTCATTCTTGCCGGACGTGCGTAATCTCACAATCTCATTCATTCTTTTCTTTCGCGCGATTTTCCCGCTGGTTTTTCCTTCTGCACTCTTTTTTCCCTCGGAATTTTTCCGTTCGGTTGATGATTTTAATGGAAAACCCGAGTAGGGGATGGCTCCTCTGTGCCAACGTTATTCAGGGGCTGTCCGAAAAATGCGGACACGGCGAAGGAAAATAATGGGGTATGTGGAGTGCTACTCATGATAAGCATAAGAATGAGCTATATTCTT
>NC_061107.1:17011458-17023958 GCF_015104395.2 Macrobrachium nipponense | reverse complement strand
AACACTCTCTGAGGTATCTATACCCAGTATTCAACTTTTCAGACGATCAGTAAACATCTGCAAATCTATATAGAGAAAGTGGCTGCAAAAATATCGTGGCCTACCCAGAAGGGTAAGGAATTGCATTTTTCCTGAAAATTACTACTGTCCCAGAACATAAAGCATTTCATTTTTGCTTCAGTTTCAGATCATTTCAGGCTCACAGGAAAAGGAGAGAAATACAGCCCAGTAGTAAACTGATACCTGCGCATTTAATATTCAATTTTCCACTACAGACTGAGAATCCTTCCTTGCAGATCAACTTTGAATTGAATTGAATATAGAATTTAGGCCAACGGCCAAGACTGGGACCTATGTGGTCATGAAGCGCTGAAACGGAAATTGACTGTAAAATTGCTTTATAGGTGTAACAGAAGGGAAACCTCGCCGATACACCATAAAACAATTGTTAGGAGAGGATGGAATGTAAAATGGAAGAAAGAGAATATGAAAGGAGGTACAGTAAAAGGAACTAAAAGGGGTTGCAGCTAGGGGCCGAAGGCACGCTGCAAAGAACCTTCAGTAATGCCCACAGTACACTGGATGAGGTGCACTGACGGCAATACACCCCGACGGAGGTAAATCGACTTTAAAATTTAATAATTTTACAAAATAACTATGAGGAATATAGCATTGCTGATGGAACTTAACAGCATGAAATTCATTAGTAAAGATGTTGAAACAATTCAGACGTGTAAATTTACTAATATGAATGGAAGTACGCTAGAAGAGGTAAGTAAATCAGAACACAACTAAAAAACAAAAAAGATTGTGATGTTCAATGAATGATATCTGCGCCGTTACAATACTCTTTAAAAAAACATGGCATACATACATACATACATACATACTAGTGTTAATAATTTAACTAACATAAATGTATAGGAAGTTCCTTCCATTGTTAATATTAAAATATATATATATATATATATATATATATATATATATATATATATGTGTGTTGTGTGTGTGTGTGTGTGTGTATGTATCATACATATATATACTATATCTATAGTATATATATATATATATATATATATATATATATATATATATATATATATATAATATATATTCATGAACTTTGCGACAGAAAAAAAAAAATCCCCAGAAAACAGCAACTCTGAAAGTAGGAATGAAAATCTCCTCGCTTCACCACACCCTCAATCTGTGCCGTGTAAATTTTTCTCATATCCTTCACGCCCCTGGAGTTATGAAGGATTTATGAGGCGCATGAACGTCAGCCGAGGCATAAACCACACAGGCATGAGAAGTTAAAAGCGCCCCTCCGACCAGGACCGCCATGTCGAAAGAAACAGAAAGCAGCGTTGTGGGGTAATGAGCACCCATAATATAACCGTTCCCGCGCGCGCCCTTTTTTTTTTTTTTTTTTTCCCGCCTTCGCCCGAACCGGGACGACTTGAGAAAACGGCGTCTCCGACGGCGGGAGTGTTTGGACTCGACGTGGCACTAATGGGTGCCAAAATGGCACTTAACGTCGGAGTTATAACGAGGCAACGAGGCCGGCCACGTAGAGGCTGTTAAACAAGAGTGAAGTGGCTTTAAAACAGGCTCTTATATTCGCTTGTTTTGCCCGGAATGGAGGAGAGAAGGCGACGATATATCACAACGCTCTCGTGGAGGTATGATTTCGCATGATAAGAAGAACTTGTTTTATTTCATTGTAGTTTGAATATAATCAAACGTTAACACTAAAGGGTATACACACACACACACACATATATATATATATATATATATATATATATATATATATATATATATATATATATATATTATATACAAGAGTATAATCACATCGACACGTGATTCGTCTATCACACATCACCACAGGTGAAATAATAAACAATTAATATGCTTAAACAAACTACCATCACACTTTAAACTGAAAACGTTATGCAAAAGACAATTATCTACCCTTCTCCCGCCCCTTCCCGCATATTTCTATGACAAAATAAACTGCATAAATACACTTTGAAGAAAGATGCGACCCCCTGTTTTTCTCTCTCTCGTAAATGACAATATATAAACCTGTGGAAATATATATATATATATATATATATATATATATATATATATATATATGTATATTATTTATATATATATATATATATATATATATATATATATATATATAAATATAATCTACTGGTCATTTTTACCAGATGCACATGTAATTGTAATAGCCACAATGCCCTCTTAACTTTTCGAAATATTCGCGCTTTTTTTGGATACGCTTGTCACTACAAAGCCTTAAGATCCAAGTGCAAGAAATATGAAGAAATTATGATGTCCGGTAGCGGGAAACGAACCCGGGTTACCACAATCGCGACGAGGTCACGGGTCAGGCCGGAAACGTGACCTCGTTGCGATTATGGGACCCCGGGTTCGTTTCCCGCTACCGGACATCATAATTTCTTCATATTTCTTGCACTTGGATCTGAAGGCTTTGTAGTGACAAGTGTATCCAAAAAAGCACATTATTGTCCTCCTCTTATTATTCTCTCAAACAAGCCAAGCTTTGAAAGAAACCCCTTCCCCCAAAAACAAAGTTTACCATACCAACCCCACACACACACAAAAATAGAACACCCTCCCAAACTACCCAACACCCTCCCAGTAAAAGGTAAAAAAAGAAAAAGAAAAAAAAACAATCTCAAACCCACTTCCCCAAATATATCGCTAGAAACAACCAGGGGTAAGAAAATATTCTTTCAAAACAACCCCTGGGACCGAGTAGGTCTACTACGTGCTTGGACATGAAGCTTCCAGACAGAACACAAACAGAACAAACCTTACACAGGAATGTTGACACAGACACGCCACGGCAGCGGTATATACTTCCCTCCCTCCCTCCCTCACTCGACTACTACTGTGACTGTCACTTTCTGATCGGTGGTCTCCTCCGAACGATCTGTTTCGAAATTGGACGTTCGGGTGTCTGACGAGAGACCTGTTGTTAAGACGGGTTTACCTACAGAAGGGTTATCGTCTCTTGAGCGAAACGCTGATCGCCCACTTTTGGAAATGAGGTCTGTTCGAATTGGTCGTGATTTGTGGAATAATCTCGTGCATTTAAGATATAATAGTTCACAAGTTATTCGTTCTCATTAGCAATTATTAATTGGCATTTTTTTTAAAAGCTCTTAAGTCCTAGCGCTCAGTTTTGCGAGAGATTGAGATTTGTTAGAGAATCTGTAAGTTTAAGATATAACAATTCCAAAGGTATTCGTTTTCATTAGAAACTATATTGTACAATTTTTTTACGTCTCGTTTAAAGCCTGAGTAGCCCATTCAATTTTTTTTTTTTTTTTTTTTTTTTTTTTTTTTACCTGACGGTTTTAAAATATTAGAAAAAATAGTTGGTCTACAAAAATGTTTTTACCTAAGGTATTTTTCGTTTTCGTTTAAATCACTTGATGCCCATTCAACGAGTTTTTTTTTTTTTTTTTTTTTTTTAATGAGCCTGGCGGAGTTTAAAACATAATAAAAATAGTCGGTCTACAAAAAGGATTTAACTTAGGGATTTTTCAGTTTCATAAACGAGGGCTCAGAGAGAACTGACTAAAAATAGATTAATTTTCATCTAACTTTCAAAATGACACATTAAAATAGACTGCTATATAAGAAGGTATTCTAATTCCACGTAGGCTATATATATATACCCAAGCTAAAGCTAATGAAATATTTACCTTGCATTCTTAATGAATCATAATAATATTCCGTTTCTTCGTCCATTCTAATACGCATTTCATTTAGGAACTAAAAAAAGTTTTAAAACGAAAATTTTACCCTTAAATTATAAGTAACTTTCATCATTATTCAAATACAAAAAAAAAAAAAAAAAAAAAAAAAAACATCGGTTCTGATAATGGATAAAAATGATGAAGAAATTTTTTTATGTGATTTTTTTTTTATCTGATGGTAACCATGAAGTTTATCGTAATGTTAGTTTTGCTACTAGTACGAAATTCGAATAATCGAGATTGGAGAGCAAAAAAAAATAAATAAATAAATAAATAATATAGGAATCAAGTAAAAATAAATTCACGTACCATCGGAGTTTAAATGAAAGCAGAGTCGAGATATTTTTTTCTTGTTTTTATAGAAAATAATCCTCAAAATACATTTCATAAGTATAATGTAATCTATAGCCTGCATGAGATTTATATAATACCTAAGGTAACTCGATTTTTTCCACCAAAGATAATTGATTAAAATTTGGACGTCTGTCAAACAATATGAAGACATGGCCGCAAAAATAGAAATGTTGATTTTCATTACAGACATGGGTTTGCTTATGATCCCTTCCGACTGGTCCACTGAACACCTATACATCCATAAATGAATACTTATAAATAGGTGATTCAGACTATTGCTTGAGTTTGACGGTGAATTAGCGTTGCATATTGACCTTCAATAAATAAAAAAAAATCTTTATTGAATGATATTTCCATTCTCTTTGGTTAGCTGATTTTCTTCATTATTATTATTATTTTATTATTATTATTATTATTATTATTATTATTATTCTATTAATTAATTATTATTATTATTATTATTATTATTATTATCATCATCACTTCAGTAGATGAAACCTATTCTCATGGTACAAGCCCACCAAAGTGGCCACTGACTTGAAATTCAAGCTTCCAAAGAATGTTGGTTTCAACCTCCTAACGCAGACCCCACAATGTAGCAGTAACTGATCGTGATACAGAGCCGGTGATTTTTGTTTTTTACATCGACCCGAGGACGCACAATAAAAAAAAAACATGAGTTGGAAATGGGTTTTTATCCATTTCATCTTACGACAGAATTGCCTTTATTAAACATTTGTTTTTCCTCTTTGGTCAACTGAGCGATAAAGCCATCAATTGGTCAAAAGACTGATAATATGGTCAAACGTAATTTAGCGTCTTTTTGCTGTGAACAGAATTTCGTCCTATTAAATGGAAAACACTTAAGAATGTTTCCACTTAGTAAAAAAAATAAAACCCAAAATTAATATGAAGTTTCGCTCTAAAATGAGCTTACTTCCGTTGCAATATATGAGTAACAACTCTAATGTGAGATATAATAAACTATTTTCATACTTTGAAACCAATCTGAAGTGTTAATCTGGTAAAGGCAATATATATATATTACTATATATATATATATATATAATATATATATATATATATATATATATATATACCATATACATTATATATATATTATATATATAGTACATATACATATACATATACATATACATATATCATATATAACATATATATATATATACTATATTCATAATTATATAATAAATATATATATAATTATTATATATATATATATCTATATATATATATAACATATATATATATATATATATATATATATATATATATACAGAAAACATACGTATTGTTTATTTCTCTTACTGAAAACCATAAGACGATAAACGCCATGTAAGTGAAGGAATCCCCATTTATATAAAGCAATGAATTAAAAAAAGCCAACAATAGTCTCTCAATTCTTTCTAAACCAATTGATAAGGATTTAATGAAGCTTAGGAAAATTAACTGTATATGAAATTATTCTTATTTAGTGAGCTTCGAAATAAGCATTCCAAAGTTATATAGTATGCAATATTTTATCATTATTTTAACGACAATAATTCTGGTAACATAAATAGTTTGTTATATTGTGATAAAATAATGATGTACTCCTTTTCAAAATTTCTAATACGCATTTTTCATAATAAAAAAAGAAAAGAGAAGAATAGAAATCACAATTGGCAGCCTTCATTATTTTTAAATCCTACAGCGTTGAAAAATACTGGACTACTTTTGTTCGTATTTCGTTGCCAAACAGGCCAAATTAATTGTTACTTTCAGTTACAAAATAATGTATATATATTTTTCTTATTCATAATTCGTCTCCTCTATGTTTGGAGCGGTGGGAGGTTGGGGGTGGGGGGGTTAACTTAATAAAGAAAAGTAAATCATTCACTGCCAGATTCAACCTCTCACTGACAACCAACCGCTAATCCTTAAGGTGGAAATTTCATTGGCAAACAGCCACTTCTCACGATTACGCGTGACCTCATGAGCAAAAAGTTTTCTTTATGACAGCTTGAAAGAACAAACAACTTATTAAGATTATTATTCTTATAAATAAAAAATTAATACGACATAAACTTAGTAAATGAATCATTTACCATCACCAGTTCGTTGAAAAGCTTCATTCCTCTCTGATGCAACATTTGAAACCAGAACTCAGAATAGGATTGTTACCTCAGTGTGTGCACGAGAGATTTATATGAAAAATCTCTACATTTTGCTTTATCTTTAATTATTGCAATATTCTTTCCATTATCTACGTCATGATTTTCATGAAGTCACTTAGTTGAAAATCCCCTGAACCGTTCAAGAGCATGCGAATGATTTTCTCATACTCTGAATCGTGTTATGCTTTGGGTGTATCTGATCTTGAAAGTTCAAATACTATATGAATAAAATAAACAATGCCTTCTATTATCACTTTGTTTTGACAAATAATAAACAGAACGAGGAAAAATTAAAAGAAGAGACATAAAAAAACCCACGAAAGTGATTTATGATACTTGCGTACCTGCCAGACATATGCTAATAAACACCCACTGTTGGTCTATGGAGCGTAACCTACCAGCAAACCGCTTGACTCTATGCATTATGCAACACTATCGCCCAGTCTAATAAGTTGCCGTGCTTGTGCTCGTCAATGTGAGATAAACATGAATGTAATCAATGGGCCTACGTGATAAATAAACATGCAGATATTAGGCCTATGTAAACATACAGATATTAGGCCTATGTGAAAACATACCACACATCCTCATAAGTTAACGTGTTTGTGCTCGTCAATGTGGGCAAAATATGAAATCAAACCAATAGACCTACGTGATAAACATACTGATATTTGGTCTGTGTGAAAACATTCTATATTTTCATAAGTTTTTGTGATTCTGCTCGTCAATGTAATAATGTGAACAAATTATAAATGAAATCAATAGACCTACGTGATAAATAAACATACAGAAACAACACACATGCGATAACATGCCGCACATTTTCATGTGTTTCCGTTCTTGTGCTCGTCAATGTGAGGAAAACATAAGAAAAATCAATAGACCTACGCGATAAATCAAAATACAGACATTAGGCTTATGTGATAACATACCTCTAGAAGTTCGACTATGCTTCGAGTGATAATATGCAAATGTTTCCTTGTTCCTGTTGCCTGGGCTTGTCGACTATAACCGCCAAACAAGGAAGGTTATTCCGGTGGAAGATTAGATTCTTTATTTATAGGTGCTGTGGTGACAAGGATAATGTCCTCGAAGCCGCCCCTGTGTGAATGCCGTTGTATAATATCTTGCGCAAGATAAGTTACCGCGCAGGCTGGCGTGGGGGGGGGGGGGGGGGGGGGGGGGAGGAATGGCTGTGCTCTGGGACGTCACATGGCTTGCTTCAAGTTCATAGCTTTGTTTTTATTAATATTATGTTTATTTCTTCATAAACTTTCATATAAAATACAAATTGAACACTGGAAGTGGAAACCAAAGCTCTGCTCTGCCTATATCTGCCTGTCTGTCTGTGTGTTTGTCTGTGTCTGTCTGTCTCCTGAAAATAACTGCCCCCTTCCTTTGCCCATTCCATGCATATGAAGACAACTTCAATAAAATGCTCCTCTCTCTCTCTCTCTCTCTCTCGTGATGACTAGTATATCCCCTTCGCAATTATCCTTAAACATAGGTCTAGACGTAATTTCAATCTTAACACTCTTAACCAGTCAAATATGGTTTATTGCATTAGGAATCGAACGAAAGACTATATGCACTTTAACAGATCAAAAGTAGTATTCGTATAAGCTTTTAGTTAATATATTTATCTGCAATTTAAAATACAACAGACAGACTAAACCAAACTAGAGTCAAGATGTTAAATACAGAAGCAACAGCAGCACTATCATGCAGAGGTAAAGGTTAGTTCAGTATGGCATCATCCTTCAATTTCCTTGCATTTGCAGGAGCAGTAGTTAATAAATTCGTGCTTGAGGTTTATTGAAAATAAACTCACTAGCGTTTTTGGAGCTGACATGGTCACTTCGTCCGCAGATCAGATGTTCACCCACTTCCTACACATTTCGGGATCTTTAACGGAAACGGTAAAAGCTGCTAGCCTTTTATCTTCCAACACTTTTCCTTTCTGTGTTACAGCATCGGTAAATAGCCCATATCAACACGGCAATAACACACTAAATTCCAAAAACCTCAAGAAACTCATGAAAACTCCAGCCTAGGTGTTGCCACCATGTGACGTCATGCGCGGGAGTGTGTGTTACTTGAACCAGAGTCAAAGTATATAGGGTCTGCTCAACTCGGCAGTGGGGGCGGAGCTAATACTGTGACGTCACAAGAGTAACTACTTCCCGTGCTTCTCCATTGAATTACTTAAAGAACCTTTAGTTTTTATACATTTAATCCATATCGCATGGTGTTTTTCATAAAATCTTGATAAAATCTGTAAAGAGGTCACATGCTTGATGTTTTTTAATACCATTCTCTTATTTAGTCACAAGCCTTGTTTTATTTCACATAAAATATACCAGTTTCAACACACATAGCTTTCTTCATATGTTTATTCTTTACTTATTTATTTACTACCTATGTACTGGATGTTGTATTCTCTTCAAGTCCATTTTTTATAACATGACAACTCCTCTCCTCTCTCTCTCTCTCGCTCTCTCTCTCTCTCTCTCTCTCTTCACTTTGGTAGTAATATTATCAAGATTATAAAAATAATTCTTAAGAAATGTATTTAGTTCTGTCACTGTGTTCATACATGACTTTGAAAAGCAACTTTTTTTATCTATTTATACTAAAGGTTAGAATGATAGATTAATTATATTTTCCAAATCTTATTATGAATACTAATTGTTATGCAATAAATACAAAGAAAATGTGGATACGGGCAGTGTAAAAAATAGCAGTTGCATTTGCACGACTTGACCACAAAAAAGAAAACAATATCAAAAGTATAAGAATTACATCATATACGATATAAGGTATCAAAGGAATAAATGATGAAGACAATGATACAGGGAACACATTTCCAGCAAATTTCTCATCAGCACTTTATACCACATAAATATACATCCGAACACCATACTGGTTTTACATATTTCACACAAACTGGATACATAAATTTGGTTATTAATATGCATGCCTCAAACGACGTTATAATAATTTCGGAAAAAAAAAGTACAAAAAGGTATTCGTCAGTCTACTAAATGTTACTGATGACGTTTAACAAGGGGCGGGGCTAGATTTCAGATCTCCCACGAACGCTTAATTTTTATCATTTTTGCGTGCGTAGATAATTTTTTCTGTGCGTGATTATGGGTTTGAAAGTAATTGTAATTGTAATGTGTCATATACCAATTGAAAGGGCATTCTTTGTACTTTTACATGGTATATGGCAAAATGTAATAAGATGAAAAATTATGTAGAAAAATGTGGTAAATTATTACATAATTTAAAAATTTTGCTCCGTCTTTGACGTAGGTAATTCCTCGAATATTTCCGAGAACACCTATCAATTTTATCTATGCATTGTATAGTAAAAATTTTATCAGCTTTTTAATCCATTTTTCAGTTTCTTTCTATCATCATCCCTTAGTCAGATACGCTACGAAACGTGAATGTATGTATTTTGTTGAGGGCGGATGAAGTAATTGCACATTTTTGTGTGCGTAGATAATTTTTTCTGTGCGCGCTTGTGGGTTGAAAGTAATCGTAATTGTAATGTGCCATATATCATTTGAAAGAGCATTCTTTGTACTTTAACGCAGTATACGGCAACATGTAATAAGAGGAAAATTTATACAAAAGAACGCCATCGCAAAAATAGTTATATAAAAACAAAAATGTTATCGTAAATTTAGTTTCATAACAATATTGGTCCTTTGTAACTGATGACGTTTCACAAGGGGCGGGGATAGGTTTTAGTACCGCCTCGTGAGCAGACCCTATATACTTTGGACTCTGACTTGAACAGTCTTTTATAGCTTGATCTTGCGTTTCTCGATCGTCCGATTGCGGATCAGAGGAACGATTCGCTTTAAAACAGGTGACATGTAACAACATTAAGCACTGAACTATATATATATATATATATATATATATATATATATATATATATAGATATATACATATATATATATATATATATATATATATATATATATATATATATATATATATATATAATGTAAATCACGAGACCAATGTAAGGCAGGAATATGAATTTACAGCAGAGTTTGCATCTTTCTTGATAATTTAGTGGATATATTACATATATATATATATATAGATATATATATATATATATATAGATATATATATCATATATAATATCATATATATATAGATGTATGTATGTATACGTACTATATATATAGATATATATATATATATATATAGATATATATATATATATATATATATATATATATATATATATATATATAATTTATATAAATATACATATATATATGTGTAATATATATATATAGTATATATAATATATAAAAGACTATATATATATACATATATGTATATATATATATATATATATATATATACATATATATATATACACATATGTACATAAACCGCACGACAAATATACAATTTACACTGATATTGTCCGTGGTTGTTCTAACCAACGAAAGGGCATAACGCATTGTAATGCGGGTACATGCGCACAGAGACAAGCATCCGGGTAAATAAACACCTCTCGCCACTAGAATAATAAAAACAAGTCATCAGCAGTCCATGTTTATGAGAGGTAGACACCACTTGTTTATTTAACAGTCAGTCGCACTCTCGTGGGTCTTACCCTCTTCTCCCCCTTATCCCAGCTGGCCATCGACTGCTACCTTTAAGAAAACATCCCTTTCTTCTTTTGTCTTTTTCTTCTTCTTGGGTTGAATATAGAATTTAGGCCAAAAGACAAGCGCTGGGACCTATGAGGGCATTCAGCGCCAAAAAGGGAATGGACAGTAAAAGGTTTGGAAGGTGTAACAGGAAGAAAACCTCAAAGTAAGTTGGAAGAAAGAGAACATGAAAGGAAACACAGTAAAAAGAACGAAAGCAGTTGCAGCTAGGGGCCGAAAGCACGCTGCAAAGCACCTATAAGTAACGCCTACAGTGCACCGCATGAGGTCCACTGACGGTACTAACCCCCTACGAGGTCTTCTTCTTCTTCTTCTGTTATAATCGTAGTACTCTGGGAATTGCTTCTTCTTAATAATAACTTCATGGCCCTCCAGTGAAAATAATTTTATGCATCCGATAATTGCAAATAACTCACCTCGAATTATTTCAATGTTCTCTAGGTCGATACAGCGCTTGACAGATCTTTAATATGTAAATTTTTCTGGTTAATTACCTTCCCTATTCTTCTCCCCGTTTTCGAACAAAATAATTCGCTTTACGACAACAAACCTTCAGTTTTATAATCCCCTTTGCGATCCAAACAGAGAACGCTAATTAAACGAATAATTAGAATTTTAACGACACAGCCGAAGAAACCATTAACTTACGGTCCATACCGCGCGGGATATGGGGATGCCTTGTACAACACTGGAGTGAAAAACCACTATAATGTACAATGGTCAGTCTTGTAAGGCAAAAGACCCAACTCACATTTACAACAGGCAAAAGTCACGAGCGGTTAATCCTCTGGGCAGAGGGAAGGATATCTTTAGCGCACGGTATGATGTCCGTGTCTAGTCATGTTTGTTTAATACCCCGAAAAGACTTTTACTGTGTCCATAACGTTGAAACCACGTTTTCTTGAGGATTTTTATCATTATGTCGTGGAAAAGGTAATTTTTTACATTTCTTTAATAATATTTAAAATACAGAAAATATTTCACTCAGAGGATGGTGATGGATCGTTTTATAAAAACTTGGTACTCTCTTCGAGAACCATTTCAACTACGCATCTAATTAGGCTGCAACAATACCGATGTACGATTTAAAATCTGTATATGTATGAATTTATGTATGTATGTATGTATGCATGCATACATATATATATTATATATATATATATATATATATATATATATATATATATATATATATATATATATATATATATATGCATAGCTAACTTTACAAATTTCCTTTACTATCCAATTTGCTGTACCTCGTAATTAATATACCTACATATATGTTAACCGAAGGGGAATTTTTTAGTCAATAATAATTTCGTCCTCCAGCGGGCATTGGAGAAATCAGGATATTTGTAGCTTAATGCATGCATATGAATCACGGCGATGTGATAAAATTTCATATATAGATATTATATATATATATATATACTATATATATATATAAT
>NC_061107.1:17001458-17006458 GCF_015104395.2 Macrobrachium nipponense | reverse complement strand
TATGGAAATTTAATAAACTGGCAAATCTGCGAATAAACGAATTTCCGACATAAGCTCATAATAGATTTTATTTTTTATTTTTATTTTTTTATTTTTTCATAAACTCGTAATAGATTTTTTTTTTTTTTCTTGACTGCAACAAAAGCCATTATCGACGGCAATCGTCCGACCACATCGCGTCAACAAATCATTTCGCCAAATATTTTCCCTTTACAACTTAATGCGAATTAGCGCCGGAGATAATTGCAAATGAGAGGTCAGGTCCCTCCCGCAACGCTTAATGAATTCCGACCCAAAAATACGCAGGAGCTATTATCATTTGTTATTGTGCGGAAGCTTGTACGGATTCCCCAATTCCGGATCAGAGTGGACCGCGGTTATGAACTGCATTCGCGCGGCTTCGGAGGGGACGCGCAGATAGCCATGCCGAGGGGGAATGGTCGGTCAGGGGCACTTGCGGGTCCTCTTCTTTGGTCAAGCCGAATTGGAAAACGTGTTGGTTGGGGGGGGGGGGGGGGGGGGGGGGGGGGGGGTGGGGGGGGGGGGGGGGGGAGGGGGGGGGGGGGGGGGGGGGGGGGGGGGGGTGGGGGGGGGGGGGGGGGGGGGGGGGGGGGGGGGGGGGGGGGAGCGGGGGGGGGGGGGGGGGGGGGGGGGGGGGGGGGGGGGGGGGGGGGGGGGGGGGGGGGGGGGGGGGAGGAGTTGGAAATCACTTCTCCGTTTTTATAATGGTTGATATTTTATCCACGGAGGAAATGGGTTTGGCCGATGTAAATGGAAACGGATATTATTTATTTCTTCGCTTTTTATTTTTATTTTTTATTTTTTGTGTGTGTTTTTTATGTGAATATTGTCGACCTTTTCACAGAATCGGAATGGGAAATGTTTCTTTTGTTTGATGCATTCGGTTAAAAGCTCTTTTTGCTTTTATTTGAAATACGGATCAGGTCTTTATTTATAAATGCTTAGGGGTTCAAGAGGTATTTCTGGAAGAATACCCTTCTGTTATTCAACTTTTATTTATATACATATACAGAGTCTGATCTAAGTCAAGGAAAACGAGCTAATGAATATACAAGTAAAGAAAAACATGTGGATAAAAATAAATTATTTTCAGGCAATTACTTTTCTCAAAATTATAACAATATAGTACAGTACGTTCATTATCCAATAATACTTGGAATTACTTTAATTCGAAATTACATTAGCATAGTCGCCTTCTTTGTACAAAAATTCATCTAGCTCCTAAATAACAGTATGAACATTTGCGTATATACTAATACATAAATCATACATACACATACATACACATACATACATATACATACTGAACATCATACAACTGACCTTTAAAACATAACTACAAATGATTTTGCCTGTAGACTGTTCATTATTTCTACCTTATTAATAACAGCAATAAATTAATTATTAACAGATTACTCCCCTACTGGCTATAACACCATTCGCGCTACTGAGACCTTTTAAATGGAAAAATTAACTGGAGGGATCCCTACAAGCTTGAAGAGGACAATTATATTATCATCGCAAATGTAAGTTATACTATGTTGATACATGTATTTATAGATATGATATATATATATATATATATTATATATATATATATATATATATATATATATATATATATATGAAGACATTAGTGAGCGGTGAGCACTTCGTCAAGATGCTCACCATCAGAATGAAAAGACCTTCAGACAAGATACTCCTCATTCTGCTGAGAATGTAGGGACTCGTAATATCCTTCGAACTCCTTAATTTTTCTTTTTTTTTCTTTTTATCTCTCGAGATAATAGCTTCAATTTTCGTCGTGTCTTGATTTATTCCTTATAGCTTGTTTACATCGGCATAGATTCATGGCGTTTATTCAGTCATCTTTCTTAGAACGAGCTCAGATCTCTTTAGTAGCTTAGCAACCTTTCTCTGAATCATCACAGATTTGTTCTCTCTCTCTCTCTCTCTCTCTCTCTCTCTCTCTCTCTCTCTCTGTCCTGAACAGGTAGGTATCTTTCTCAGAACGACAACAGATTCTGTCTGCCTGCCTGCCTCTCGCTCATTCTCTCTCTCTCCATCTCCAACAAACAGGACACGGACACACGAACGCACGATTACCATATAGCGCTGGGCGTCTCGTCCGAGCAACGGAGCTATCAGATGACTCCAGCGGACACAAGACAAGACGTCTGTGTGCCAGTCGTGGCGATGGTAGCGGTGATAAAAAAAAAAAAAAAAAAAAAAAAAAAAACGCGAGGTGGCGCTATCTGGGAGGAGAAAAAAAGACGCTGATTCCTTTTCCCCTTATACGTTTATCGCAATTTGTCCCGAACGAAGCGCCGATGACTTTTATCACCACCACCACCACAGAGACGGTCACCAGATTTTTTATCTTTTTGTTTTTTTTTTTTTTTTTGCGTGTGTATTTCGAAATTCTTCTTCCCTCCATTTTTTTTTAATGTTGGGGTGGAGTTTCCACATATAATAAGATATAAGTTTGAAGAAAGCTAAGAGAGTAATATTTTTTTGGACACGTCATCTAACAGTGTTAATGATCCCCTGTTAAAAGTTTGCTCTTGATGTCGAATATCAGTGTGTTTCCTATTATATATATATATATATATATATATATATATATATATATATATATATATATATAATACACATATACTCTTATACATATATACAACCATATATACATATATATACATATATATATATAATATATATATAGGATATATATATATATATATATATATAGATAGATATATATACGTATTACACGTATATATGGATATATTCAAAAGTAGTAAATACCAAAAAATTTAAAATCTGACTTCAATCGGCGTTACATTATCGTACAATAATTTCCTGTGAAACTATAACATAGTAATTATAATTTGTTGTGTACAGGAGCATTTTAGAACCTTAAAATGACACTGTTAATTGTAACTGCCATTGTACTTCGAAAAGACATGTCAATGACATTCATCTTATTCGGTCAACTCTTCCTGTATGGCGAGTCAGTGAGTAAGAACAAACTTAAGCATTTCCTTCTATAGTACACATTGCAAGGGAATCATTCTTTGTTTCTTTAATTTCTCTCACATATACTGCGTCTTTTACCTTCAAATCATTTCGCGTAAAACTACCACAGAAACCAGGTGAAACGATAGTTTCGTAAAAAAAAAAAAAAAAAAAAAAAGTAGAGTTGTGGTGATAAAATAGAAAAGAAAATTATGAATGTACCCTATTCCTTAAAACTGGATCAGAATATTACATAAGTCACACATATCTTTGAATATTCTTACTGTTGGCATTCATTTTCGCTTTCCTAACCAGATAATATATCATACTCACAAAGCACTGTAACGTAGATAAGAAATGACAATTTGTAATGTCATGTTGTCTCTTTTACTAAGGAATAAATTGTACTTTTGCGTTGTTTCAATTCCTAGTTAATCACTGGTAAGTTTGTGTTGCTTCTAAGTTTTGCCACTTTAATCCTCAGGGGAAGTGAGGAATTGACCTCCTACCTTCCAGCATCCATTCCTGGAAGTCACATTTCTAATTTAATGATCCTTCCATTACCCAGAATTAAAAAAGAATAAATGAACAAGTACATACCACATAAGAAAAGCTATACACGACTACCATTAACATTACAGAAACTGTTCCCACACAGTCAGTATGTCACAGTATGTGGATCATCGGGATCATTTTAAAGACGGCGACGATAATAATAATAATAATAATAATAATAATAATAATAATAATAATAATGACGATGACGACTGTCTGGACGAGTCTTATTCATTAACGATGAAGCAATTGGAGAGTATTTTCTTTGGTTGATCTTACACGAGGATGGACGATCCAGGTTCCCGGAGGATCAGGATAGAATGAAGATGATTAAGAATGAATGGGTCGACATTCTGGCCTCTTGAGGAGGAGGAGGAGGAGGAGGAAAGGTGAAGGAGGGAAGGTGGATGGTATGAGTGCACAAAAGGGAGAGGAAGGGAGGAAGAAAAGGGAGAGTTCGACTTCCAACTGAATTCTTGACGATTTTATGAATCTTCATTTGCACAGGCTGTGTGAAAAGGAGGCGCAGAGAGAGAGAGAGAGAGAGAGAGAGAGAGAGAGAGAGAGAGAGAGAATCTGAAATTTCCCGTACTAGTTTTCTGGTCTATATTGCAAGTATGGACAGCCTTGTAAATGTCTTAGAGAGAAAGAAGTTTTGCTTCAAGAATCAATTTACTTTACATATTCACTTTCATATTTAAACATTTTCACGCGTTGTATAGAATAAAATACAGAATTTAGGCCTAAGGCCAAGCGCTAGGGACCTATGAGATCATTCATAGCTTAGAGGGAAATTGACAGAAACAAGTGCATGAGAGGGTGGGAAGTCAGATGGCAGAAAGGGAATATGAACGGAGGTACAGTAAAAGGAATGAAAGAGGTAGCAGCTTAGGGGCCGAAAGGATGCTGCAAAGACCCTAAAAAATAATGCCTACAGTGTACCACGTGAGGTTTACTGACGGCGCTAGCAAACTACGGGGACGCGTTGGTATGAACCATAGGGACGGAATGAGACAAGCGAGAGAGAGAGAGAGAGAGAGGAGAACGAATGTATGCAAAACAGAAACGAAGGCACACAGAAAGATGGAAAATAGATAGATAGGGAGATAGACGGACGTAGCTGTACCAGAATCCATGAATCATTAACGAAGCTTTTCGACTCAATCTTGTAGTACGCTGTGTTTGAGGTCCTCGCGAAATGAATAATCAATCATTCAATTTGTCATCTCTTTTCAGAATGTTTTATGGCGTCGATGTCACGGAGGACTCTCTCTCTCTCTCTCTCTCTCTCTCTCTCTCTCTCTCCTACATATTCCGTTTGAGAGAGAGAGAGAGGCAGCTGATCCTATTTCGGTGGCACTACTTTCAATTTTTCCTCTCTTGGTTTATGCCTCGGTTCTATATTTGTT
>NC_061107.1:16978958-16996458 GCF_015104395.2 Macrobrachium nipponense | reverse complement strand
TCGACTGAAAACGGGAATCGAATATATTTATTTAAATATATTGTTCATATACATAAACTTTTGACCTGTTTCTCCATTTCATGACTCCTGCCACTTTGCATTGCTACGAAATCGTGCAATACAAAGCGATTGAACACCATGAAGTCTTATAATATAATACTCGACTATATTTTATCCGACTGAAATATACATTTATATACCCTGCCGTTGCTTAAAGTTATAAATGATTTTCTCATATATTCTATGGTTGCCATATAAGCTTTATATAGCTGAAAAAAATAAACATTCAGGGAAATATGACGATAATTCTATGCCTTTATACGAACAGAATTAAAAAATGAGAAACATTAAAAACAATTATAAGTACCCATCAGACCTTTAAATAATTAGGTTATGTTTTATCATTACCTAACATACTCCTATATCATAATATATACTCCTATATTATAATATATAATATAATCCCAAAGCATAGGTCATAGGATTATTTTAGCTATTTGGAATCTATCAATAAGCTATTTGCAACCTATTAGAATTACCATTTTGAACAGCTGACATCTATCGCCAAATTATCTTTAGGCAGAACATTATCCAATCTCATATTTTGGCCATGAATACATTATGTAGAATTTATACACGATAAATTTCACCTTTCATAAATATGCAAATTGAAATGGCTATATGTGGCTATAATTAGGTCCTGGTGGCATACCATATTACGTGTCAATAATGTCATGATCGGAAGCTTATATTAATGTTCGATGTCTACAAGCCTCAAAATGGGTCAATAAAAATTCTTTACTTGATACATTCATTTATTTTTATGTTAATTTTATTATTAGATAAGAATCTAGTTTAAGGAATATGACGGAAATGTATAGTAACAAATAAGGTGAATTTAAATCTGTAATAGACATTGGGTAATCCCCAATCTTAAGTTAGCAATGACTACTCTCAAACAATCCATTACATTAATTCCTACATTGTTTCAGATAAGTGACTGACAAAAGGTCACTGACCTGGCTATGTCTTAAGAATAATTAAGAACCATTCTGCTATTTGTTATTCTATATAATTACGAGAGATTCAATTTTTTTCTTTGCATTGTACATTGCAATTCAAAACGGTACCTGAAGCGAAAACAAACTTTCAGCCGAGGAAAAACAGAAAATAAAATATAAGCCATTATTTCGCACTTCCCTTTGATGTATTTAATGGAACTATAATTATAAAAAAAAATTCAGACGATTCGAGATTAAACTATAATTATGCTTTCAAAGCGGGAATAATCTACTTCTTTATGCAGAGGCAACAAGTCAGGAGTTTTCAACTCTCAGCTTGGTAAAGATTTTTAGAAAATGTCCAGTTTTTTTTATTAATTTAATTTTTTTTTTAATTGCAGTTAAAAAAAATAACTTATCGAACCAGACAACGGCACCGACTCATTCTCCATGCAGAGAGAGAGAGAGGATACACATAGTATATATATATATATATATATATAAGTATATATAGATATATATATATATATATATATATATATATATACACGTATTATATAAACACATATATGGATATATAAATATATATATATAATATATATATATATATATATATATATATATATATATATATATAATCATACATACATATATATATATATATATATATATATATATATATATATATATATATATATATATATATATATATATATATATATACATATATATATATATATATATATATACATATATATATATATGTATATATACATATATATCATACATATATATATATATATAGTATATACATATATATATACATATTATATATATGTATATATATATATATATATATATATATATATATATATATATATATGTGTGTATATATATTCATATCCACATACATAGGTATACTATGCATACCCACCAGGTAACTAATTCACCGAGTAGGTGATTAGGCCAACAAGGGCATAAACGAATCCAAGGCAGAGAGAGAGAGAGATGAATAAAACAATTATAGTAAATGTATTTAGGAAATAACAAGGCGTGATTCGACCTCCAGCTTACTCGCATGCGTGCTAAATCTACGGTCAAATAGAGCCTTGTTTCACCAACGAAAATTTAAATATGCTATATTTTATTAGAAATCAATTTTCGGTACAGCTTAATATGACATTATATATTTCTTACATTTCAATTCTAATAAATAAATCATAAATATCCTGTCCTAAAATGCCTTTATCTTGAACTCAACGCAAAACACCTTTTTCAGACCTTTTTAGGCTTCCTTACCACCCGCCCCTTCAGCTCCCCCCCCCCCCCCCCCCCCAACCCTCCTTCCATCACGACAAAAACAAAAAAACACAGTAGTTTGTAGGCTTACTCCCCGAGTAAGTGAAATTAATAACGGGATGGAAAAATAATAAAAATAAAAATAAAGATAAATAATGATGAAAAAATAAGATTAATAAAATACTAAAAATAAATATACGCGTTTGTGCCTTTATTAAAAAGTCATAAT
Source organism: Macrobrachium nipponense (assembly GCF_015104395.2). Lineage (NCBI taxonomy): Eukaryota > Metazoa > Arthropoda > Malacostraca > Decapoda > Palaemonidae > Macrobrachium > Macrobrachium nipponense. Next base: position 16,993,929 of record NC_061107.1, on the reverse strand, counting down.
GGAGTTTTTAATAATCGTTCGTATTTCCCACTGAAGAAAAGATGTATATTTCAGAGACTATTAGAAAAAAGTAAATAATGCGATGCACAAAATGGATGACAACCAGCACAGAAGACGGAGATGAAGGAAGAAAGAAATGCAATAAATAAAAAGGAAAATAAAAATGATAATTACAGAAACCAAAGACGAGAATATAAAAAGCAATAAGATGGAGAATAAACACAAAGAATAAGTGTTCGATGGAATGAATGTAAATAATACAGGGAATGAAGATAAAAAAAGGAATGAAGATAAAAAGAATCAAGATTAAAAATGGAATGAAGATAAAAAAGGAATGAAGATAAAAAAAAAGGAATGAAAATCCAAAAAAACCCGAGATAAATACGAAGAAGGAGAATATGAAGAAGAATGCTATAAATAAAAGAACATAAAAAAAATTCCTTGGGAACTGCCCCGAATAATAATCGTCTCATCTCTCTCTCTCTCTCTCTCTCTCTCTCTCTCTCTCTCTCTCTCTCTCTTTCTCCCTACCCTGGTTTATGTGACGATATGAGCACTAAAAGCGTCAAAAAGCTCCGAACGCCCGATCCGTATCACGGGCGTTGGAGGAATGAACTGGCGTTAATTAGCAACCTTTTCCTCTCCTTATAAACGCGGAATTTTTGAGCGCGTCCAATTTAATTACATGATGTGTTCATCTTGCCTGTGCTTGCTTGCTTGCCTGCCTGCGCCGTTGTGGTTGACTGGGCGCGGTTAGGTGGTAGGTGGGTGGGTGGGCGGGTAGGGGAAGGTGGGGGGGGGGGGGGGGGGGGGAAGGGAGTTGCTGATATATCTAATTCGTTGTACTACGTAACTTGCAAAATAAAGTATAAATGTGGTTTTATTTAAAAACTCGCCTCTCTCTCTCTCTCTCTCTCTCTCTCTCTCTCTCTCTCTATATATATATATATATATATATATACTATATATATATATATATATATATATATATATCTATATATATACATATATATATATATATATATATATATATTATATATATATATATATATATATATATATATATATATATATATATATAGCTACAGTTTTATACTCAAAGACTCCTTCGTGGGGTATAGAAGCTGTCTGTGAATTATATTAAAGAATATATGTGTATGTACTAATATATATATATACGTATGTATATATATATATATATAGAATATATATATATATATATATATATATATATATATATATATGTTAGTATATACACATATATTTTTTTATATAATTCACAGACAGCTTCTATACCCCACGAAGGAGTCTTTGAGTATATAAACTGTAGCTATTATATATATATATATATATATATATATATATATATATATATATATATATATATATATATATTCCATATTTTCTAATTTTTTTCAATTCTATTATTCTCTGCTACTATCAAAACTAGCGTTGTTGGTTAGTTTTATCAGTAACGGAGCATTATTTATTTATTCATTTTTTGTGTGCACTAGTTGCTGCCAAAACGCTATAACGTCTTCATTGTCTGATTCACTACAAGTGCTTTTCAATAACGTCATCTTCATCCATAAGAATCGTTCTTAACATACCTCACTTATAATAATAATAATAATAATAATAATAATAATTAAATAGCTGATCCAACGCATCCATCATATTTATACCTTAAAGTATTATTATTACTTATTACTTATTATTATTATTATTATTATTATTATTATTATTATTATTATTATTATTATTATTAGTATTATTATTATTATTAATATTTAGGTAGCTGTTCTGTAGGTACCGTTCAATAACATTAAGAAATTCAATCGTACCAGTGCATTATTATTATTATTATTATTATTATTATTATTATTATTATTATTATTATTATTATTATATACCTGTTCAACTGTTTTGTAATGTAATGCTTCCAATCTCTATTTTATGCATACTCCGCAATTGTATATGAAAGTATGCTGAAATTAAGTATTTTATTACTATTATAATTATTTTATTATTATCATTATTAGTTTTCTGAAAAGAAAACTATGATGCCGGCTTTGTTTGTCCGCCCTCAGATCTTAAAGACTACGGAGGCTAGAGGTCTGCAATTTGGTAAGATGATCACCCACCCTGCAAGCATCAAACATACCAAATTGCAGCCCTCTAGCCTCAGGAGTTTTTGTTTTATTTAAGGCTACATTTAGCCCGGCAACGATATAGGCCAGGCCACCACCGGGCGGTGGTTAAAGATTCATGAGCCGCGGCTCATACAGCAATTATACAGAGACCCCCGAAATATAGATCTAAGATAGATCTATTTCCGGAGACCTTGATTATTTACGATGTACAGAAAACGTGATTACTTGTCATAATTATCGCTGTTCAAAGTCAATATCTTCGGCATTCCGACGGCTCTCTCTCTCTCTCTCTCTCTCTCTCTCTCTCTCTCTCTCTCAGGACGCTATCAAGGCGAGCATTACCCCTTATCACGCCTCCTCACTTCCGCCCATCGCAGCGGCTCGCAAACATCTTTATCGCCCCATCTACGTCGTCATCACCATCGTCATCACCATCATCTCTGCAATCTCGATTTATCTCATTATCGCCGTTCGTTTTCCCACGCTCTCTCGGGAACACTTTTCCCCTTTTGATTGTGAGTTTTAAGATCGATAAAAACATTATTTTATCGCTTCCTTCATTTTCCCAGAATATCTTTCGTGAGGTTCTTTGGCATTTTCGCATTTTCGCTTCCTGATGCATTTAAATACGATTTTCACTGTAAGCCTTGAAATCCGAGAGAATAATGAAGAAAACTTTCTCTGTCTGGAATCTTTCGAACCAAGAGTCTCTGTTTCCTAACATTTTCTAAGACATTTTCACACTAAAAACCTTGAAATCCGAAAGAAAAGCTTTAAAATTCTCCTTCCCAGGAAGGATTTGAAACGAAGCTGTCTAGAAAACTCAGTCCACTGCGCCACTAACCTCAATCTTCTAACTTGAGTGGGTTCGAACCTCACCTGGGGGAGACAATCTCGAGACTTTTTTTTTTTTTCATATCCACGGCTTTCAAGTGAAAGCTTACCTGAAATCATTTGGAAAACAGGATAGTGAGAGGGCATGATTACCCTGACATTGCTTTTACCCACACCCATGTTCCTACCAACAAAACGTGCCCAAAATTTTCATCAGCCCCTAAGGTACATATACAGACTAAGCTCCATACCCCGGGAATGTGTTTTCCTTAAACTCTGTTCCTTCTCAACACGTTACCACTACCTTAGCACCCTCCCTACCCTATACCCATTACGCAGGCCTCTCCCAAATCTACACCCTATACCCAGGCTCTTCCATAACCTACACCCAATAACCTAACCTATAAACAATAACCAGGCTCTTCCCCAATCTACACCCAGTACTCATGCTCTTCCCTAACCTATACACTATACCCAGATTCTTCCCTGACTTATACCCAATACCCAGGCTCTTCCCTAATCTATACACTATACTCAGACTTTTCCCCGACTTATACACTATATTCAGATTCTTCCCTAACCTATACCCTATACCCAGGCTCTTCTCTGACTTATACCCAATACCCAGGCTCTTCCCTAACCTATACACTATACTCAGGCTCTTCCCTAACCAATACACTATATTCAGATTCTTCCCTGACTTATACCCAATACCTAATTTATACCTAATATCCATGCTCTTCTCTAAACTATACCCAATACCCAGGATCTTCTTAACCTATACCCAATACCCAAGCTCTTCTCCAACCAATACCCAATACCTAGACACTCCCCTAACCTATACCCAATAGCCAGACACTTTCCTGACCTATACCCAACACCCAGCCTCTAACCCAATCTACACCCAACACCCAGGTTCTACCCCAATCTAAACCCAACACCCAGGCTTGTGACAACCCAAACTCTTCTCTGCCCAAAATACCCAGCGCCCTAATGCATTCCGCGGACACTGTTCCATCGGCTCGAGCGGAGATAAAAGCGACCCGGGCAGCGAAATGACTTCATTAGAACCGAGAACCACGGAGCGGGGGGAGGGGGGGGGGTCCTAGGTACCTATAGTTTTTGGAGGAGGAACGGGTGTTAGAGATGGTTAACAGGGCGGAGGAGGAGGCGTAGAAGAAGAAGAAGAAGAAGAAGAAGAGGAGGAGGAGGAGGAGGAGGAGAAGAAGAGCCTGACGAAGCAGGTTGTCGGGGCTAAGGCGATACGAGTTAATTAATGGAGATTGGCTCGACGGACAGAAGTGAGGCGGAAACGAAGGAGATTTACAGCGACGTAAAAATAAAAATGGAAGGAGATAGAGGAGTGGGACAGTTTGGAGGAGATAGAAGGATAAGAGAAGTCAGGAAAGGAGAATAAAGAAGAGTTCGAGAGGATGTGCTCTGTGAATTTTTGTGGTCATGAGCTGATGCGGATTATGATATTACCAATTAATTTTGCAGCAAGGTGTTGGTTTGAGTTGATTTTCATCTTTTTAGTGTTTATTATTTTAAACTGAAAAATTTGTATATTTATTGTTTTATATGCGATTAATAGTACCGTTGTAACATGAAAGTAAATATTATTATTAATATTATTATCATTATTATTATTATTATTAGTTTACATATAAAGTTAAAGTATTTAATGTTTTAACCTGAAAGTTATCATAAGTAGCATCATCATCATCATCATAATTATTATTATTATTATTATTATCATTATTATTATTATTATTGGCCACATTGAAGCTCCATTCTATACTACATCTCGATCCACTGGGAGTCTTTTAAGTTCAAATGATTAACTTTTCGACAGCGGAACCCAACCTTTATAAAAACCACGTAAATATATATATAATGTATATATATATATATATATTATATATATATATATATATATATATACATATATCCTACAATTTGCGTTTTTCTTCTAATTTCAAAGTACGACACTAATATGTTATCATCTACTCAAACTTAGGCTTGATGACAGAGGTCAGCAAGTTAGGATCCTCTCTCTCTCTCTCTCTCTCTCTCTTACAAATACTATTTATGTATCCTGTAACTTATAATATCGCACTCAACCCCCACACCGCCCCTCCTCTCTCTCTCTCTCTCTCTCTCTCTCTCTCTCTTTTCTCTCTCTCTATACAAATACCATCTATGTATCCTGTAACTTATAATCTCCAACTCTCCCCAACCCAACCCCACCCACCTCTCTCTCTCTCTCTCTCTCTCTCTCTCTCTCTCTCTCTCTCGGATGCTTTTAAGCTCCAGTTTCAGGCCGCGTCAACCCAATGGTCGTGCGGCGTCCTTTTCCATCTAAAGCAATTCTAGCCAAAGGGACACTTTGTTTTATTCCTCACCAAAATGATTTTGCTTTTGTACATTTGCTTGCTCCTGTGCATGATTCAGGTTTCAGGCGTGAAGAGAATAGCTATGGACGTAGTTTCTTGGATTTTACCATTTTTCGGTAGGGGTGTATGAATGTATGTATGCATGTATGTGTATATATATATATATATATATATATATATAATATATATATATATAATATATATATATAATATATATATAATATATATATATAATAATTCATCAACGACTGGGATCATTTTGATGATAATGATAATGATAGGTATAATTTCATAGCAACATCAATAATAATAATAATATTTGTCACTAGAAAACAATAATTTCAAATATGACGATTTTGTAATGACGATGCTACATTAACTACCGTTAATTACCATTATCAGATTTTTAAAAATCCATTCTTTCAACACAAAATCGGGATTTAATTTTTTTAAATTTGATGCCTCCAAAAATGTATCAAAACTAACATCGTATTAAAAAAAAAAAAAAAAAAACTTTAATAAAGGTTTTTTTTCGCTCATCATGAAAACTGCTCCTGCAGAATGTTATGTGAAATTCGATTTTATTAGTTTTCTGTAATAGAAAGCCACTTGAGATGGCTTTGTCTGACCGCCCTCGGATCTTAAAAACTACTGAGGCTATAGGGCTGCAAATCGGTACGTTGATCATCCACCCTCCTTTTATCTTATATACCAAATTGCAGCCCTCTAGCCTCAGTAGTTTTTATTTTATTTAAAGATAAAGTTTGCCATGACCATGCATCTGGCAACGCTATGAGGGCAAGCCGCAAACGGGCCGTGGCTTAAAGCTTCTTGGGTGACGGCTCATGCAGCAGTATACATTACAGAAAACTCGATTGCGGCGCATTTTTTACTTTTTTTTTGTCTCTTTTCGAAAAGTGAAAAGCAAAAATCAATGCAGCTCTATATTCCGGGGACAACTAAATACCAATGGACTGAGTTAACAGCTTTTGTGATGATTAAGCTTGAAGGACAGTGGTAATATAGCTTGTACTAATATGATACATCGCTTTTGTCATTTTTTTGTTTTTTGTTTTATGAATTTTATTTTATTTTTGAAAATGAAGATGTCAAGCCAAAGTACTGGGGTTCTTACGGCCATTCAGCGTTTAAGACAGTGAAAAGAGGAAGTTGGAGTGGTTGAACAGCAAAACATAAGAAGACGAAGTACAAGGACCTAAATTTGGAACTGGGAGGAAACCCCAACAGTTGCACTAGAAAGTAACAGTTGGAGGAGATGGACAGCTAAATCGAAGAGAGGACGCGACAACGGAGATAAAGCAACAAGATAAATATGGGTGTAGCTGGTGGCCGAAGGGACGCTAAGAACTCCCTCCAATAATACCTATGGTTCATCATATGAGGTGCACTGACGGCATTATCCTCCTTATTATGAGTTTTTTTTTTTTTTAATCTACTGATAACGCAGTTTTAATCAGTAATCGTATACAGCATCATAACAATACTTCATCAGAAGCCATTTGAATGACTCATTTGCAAAATTAAGGGAAAACTGTATTTAGTTTTCATGTTTTCAGTTTGAATAAAAACGAAAGTGGGGGTAGGGGATGGGTGGGAAAAAGGGAGGGGGGGAAGGTTTATGGGAGCTTTTTTTTTCATATTCATATTTGCAACACAATGTGGGCCATAGTTCGATGGAATTACATACAGGCGTATGTCCCTATTCGGGGAAAAAAATTTGAAAAAATTTAAAAAAAAAAAAAATACATTGATACAATAACTATGATTTGCAAACGTGTCAAGCATAATTACACTGATTGTTATCCTGCGTGATACAATCCGCAGTGACTTTACATATTCAAATAGGGTAATGCATTCGTTCCCCATCAGCCGCCCCCCCCCCCCCCCCCACCCCCACCCCCGCCCTCCTCCCGAGCCCCGCATCGATTTTCCCCCGAAACAAACAAATAAACGTAATAAACATTCGTTAATTATTAATAACCGTTTTTGGGTCGGCTCATTTATTTCATTAGCCCTAAAAAAAAAAAAAAAATTATATGGACTTCGTCTCCGAAATTGTCATGTTCACCCATAACAATTCGTGTATTTTAATAAACACGCAAAAGCGACGCCTGGTACGGGCAAAAAAAAAAAAAAAAAAAAAAAAAAAAAAAAAAAAAAAAAAAAAAATTGCAAGCCGTGCCATTGCAAATTCAAATCATCATACTGCAAAATATCAGTCCTCGCTCCCGAGTGCAAAATTTCCTTTTCGACCGAATTCAAATTGAAATTCTCCCAAAACTTATTATGAAAAATATGGCCTCGTTATTCAACGCTATTTGGCCATTGTCGCCGATATAGGTACGAGTATTGATGGCCGCCCGATTATTATTATTATTATTATTATTATTATTATTATTATTATTATTATTATACCTTTTCTCTTAATCAACTATTGTGCATCAGCGGATTCGAAATTCATTTCAATCCGGCTCATTAAAAGTTAATTCAAAACTAACTCATTAAAAGTTCATTCGCAACTAATTACGGATTCATTCGACTTTACCTCATCAAAAATGAGCTAAAAGTCACTCGCTCGGATCATTCGACGAAGCAAACACTTAAGAGCACAGATCGAGCACGAGGACACCAAAGAACATAAATAAGAATATAAAGAATATAAAAAGAGACCATCAAAGAATATATGACAAAAAGTAACATTTTTCTCGCTATCTACAATTTTGCTTCGAACTTGGAAAGACTACGAATAATCTGTGTGCGTCTGAGAGAGAGAGGAGAAGAGGAGGAGGGGGGGGAGGGCGAGGATGAGAGAGAGAGAGGAGAGGAGAGAGGAGATGAGAGAGACGAGAGAGAGAGAGAGAGAGAGAGAGAGAGAGAGAGCTTGAAATATTAAAAGGATCTACCTACACACACAAGCAAAACAAATTCGGACTAAAATGAAATTCTCACCCGGATGTCGAGTCATAGCTAAACAATACATAGGAAATCACAAACAAATATCCGAATACCCACCCAAGTAACTCCAAGAAAGAAAAAAAACAATTCACATTCAAACGTCTACCTAGAAATAACTGCTTGCATAGGAATAAAAAAAAATTCTAAAAACCACATCAAAACTTTAAAGTAGACAGACCCAAAATCAACTTAAAGGACAGCTTATTCCAGCACAAAGTGAGAGCATTCTAAGAAATCTGCATTTGACGGATCTAAATTTTAAAAAATATATCAAGAAAAAAAAGATTTACAAAAAGAACTCATCCAACATCCATACTGGTATCTAAAAATAAATAAAATTTTATTCAAGAAAAAAAAAGATTTACAAAAAGAACTCATCCAACATCCATACTGGTATCTAAAAATAAATAAAATTTTATTCTCTCTCTCTCTCTCTCTCTCTCTCTCTCTCTCACACACACACACACACACAAGCACAAGCAAGCAAGCATCCAAACAAGGATATATAATATAAAATAAACGGGGAAAAAAACTCACACAGACAAACACAAGCATACACGAACCTGCAGGAACTAAACTTGAAACATAAAAGAAGAAGAGACAAACAAAAGCATACATAAACCAGCAGGACCTAAACTTAAAGCATAAAAGAAGAAGAATATAAAGTCACGTAAGGAGAACGCATCCAATAACCCACACTTGACGGACATAAAAGAAAAAAAAAAAAAAAAACGAGTTTATTCTCCGTCGCTTTTGTGTCTACCTGAGTGATGGCAACCTGGACAGCTATAAATGATTCTTGGCGATGCTTTTATCCACAAACATTGACATTGGCAGGAGAAAGGATGTCTCGGGTGTGTGGGGGGAGGGGGGTGCTGCTCTCCCCCCAAGACAAATGCTATCACAAATCCCGTGTCCCAGAAAAAAATGAATAGAGAAGGGAGAAGAAAAACACCATATGACAAAGGTAGACGTCATGTTACACCGAATTAATTGAGAGATTAATAGCGCCCTCCCCAACTTGATACAAGTTACCATCAAGGACGTACACACACACACACACTCTGTTTACGCGCAAGCTCACGCACACATTTACATACATATACATATATATACGTATATACATATATATGAATTTTTATCACTTAGCCGTGATTTCATATACACAAACGTTAAGATATAAAATGTTTAATATCCAGTTCGCTCTACCTCGGACATAATAATAATATATCCGAGGTAGCCAGGTCTTCCCGTTGCTTCCCTCAAGGTTAAAATATGTCTGCCTGAGGAGAAGATGCATAACTGACTGACTGATGAATTTCTGTGAACAGTGTGTGTGTGTGTGTTTGTTTAGCTGATGTCCTTCTAGTTTAGATATGTGTATGTATTTATCTTATGTCATTTTACTTTTGATAGCTGTGTATGTGTGTGTGTGTTTGTTAATCGTATGTCCTACTTTAGATAGTTTAGTTTTGTACTAAAGGATCAGCCAATAGGGAGAGTATGTGGGCTGAAGGTGCTAGAAAAAGGGACTGAAATAAAAAAAGTGGCTGAATGAAGCAATAACAGATTTAATGACTGGAAAAAAGTTTATTTGATGTGATGTTAAGCCATATATGAGAAGAACACGTGCAGGCATAGGGTAGATGGGAATGTCAGTCAAGAAGAAAATGAAAAAAAAAATGGAGCAAGAAGTTTTAGATGGAAAAAAGAAACTAATTTATTCCACAAAGGAGATGAATCTCAGCATAAAAGATGAGAATGGAACGAAAATGTCTGAAGTGGATACCGTCTTGGATGAGTGGTTATTTGAAAATAAACGCGAGAGAGAGAGAGAGAGAGAGAGAGAGAGAGAGAGAGAGAGAGAGAGAGAGAGAGGGTCAGAAAATACCCATTTCTTTCTATTGCCAAAAAACAAAGAAAACAGATCCTTGTCTCTTGATGGGTAACAGAAATCAAAAGCCGTATTCACATATCCGTAACTCTCATTATGTATCATTCTCGTGGAGTTATAACTTTAAAACGTTTATTTACATTTTTTTGTAGATATCCAGTTAGCGTTGCACGATTAGGAATATGTCAACTAGTGTGTTTGTATTAATGTAATAGTTTTTGCTGCTAAAATTGCATATTTCATGGGGTTATAAACACTAACATTTTGCTGTTAAAATTTCATATCACATGGAGTCATAAACGATGAAAAATTTTGCTGCTAAAATCGCATATTACAGGTGGTTAATGAACAGTTAATGTTATCCACCTAATTATTAACCTCTCATGATTATTTTACCATACCGTAAATCATTCAACATTGCCCATTAACCTGCTACAACTCTTTTTTTTCAAAATTCATGGCATTTAATGTTTCCTATGAACCTACTTTAATCTAAATAAGATATCATATGATGTATGAGCTTCAAAGATTTGTCATCAATGTTTTCTAACAAATTATCAAACTTTATTTCATAAAAAGATTATTAACCCTTTTTTTCTATGGAATGAAAGAGAGGAAAAGTCAAGTTCCAGCATTCTTTCTAGTATTACACACTCACACACACACAAATATATATATATATATTATATATATATATATATATATATATATAGTATTATATATATATATGATATATATAAATGCGTATGTTTGTATATTATATATATATATATATATATATACATATTATATTATATATATATAAACAGTTTTTGTATATAGTATATACGATTGTATATCTATACATACATTATAAAAGCACTATTTTACTTAATATACTATGTAATTTATTATACATATATATTAACAAATCTATATAAATATTATAAGTATATACATCTATATATGTGTGTATGTTTGTTAACATTCAAAAACTGCAAGCCACAGTCATCAGTTCCGTTGGTGCTGTGTTTGTGTGTGTTTGTTTTTATATTTGGCATTATATTCCTTATCATCATTGCTCTTGTTACCTCTGCTCATGTTGCCGTAACTGCTGACTGTTGTAGAATGATTAAACATTTAATCGTCAATTATTTGTTTACCTATTTTTACCAATTAGCAAAAAGATACTTTTATGATATGTCGTTATTGAAGTTACGTTGCTGATATTGGGTTGGAAATTGGTTGCGTTCATGAGATGATTCACGTTTTATAATTGAAGGTGGAAAAACGCCAGCCCTTAAACAGCACGTGAAATAATTCTGGAAGTCTGATTCCACACTGACACACGCATACACCCACATGCACACATACATACACATAGACACATATACTATATATATAGATATATATTAATAATATATATTATATATTATAATATATATGTATATCTATATTATATAATATATATATATATATATTATATATATATATATATAGATTATATATATATTATATATATATATATCAGTATTATATAAATATCAGTAATATATATATATATCTACATATATATATCTATATATATATATATATATATATAATATATATATATATATTATATATGAATATATATATATATATATATAATATATATATATATAATATATATATATATAATATCACTTACGCATTTGTTATATGCGTTAATTCAATTACTAACAGGACCTCATTGAAAGTGGATGGTCCTGAACTAATAGTCCTCAGTGAAAAGTAGCCTATACATCGAATGAGGTCTGTTAGTCCTGGATAGTTCGTAAATTTTTTTCTCAATAAATATCTCCGCTAGATACCATCGACTTTCCAATGTGTGGTCTGTTAGTAAAAAAAAAAAAAAAAAAATATATATATATATATATATATATATATATATAATATATATATATATATATATATATATATATGTGTGTGTGGTGTGTGTGGTGTGTGTGTGTGTGTGTGTTTGTGTGTATGTATGTATATATATATATAAATTCCTGTAAATTACTTCTATTCGCAATATCTCTGGAGATCCAATCTGTGCGTTGGAGGAGTATTTCGGATATTTTGTTCGATCGAAAATAAATTAGAAAAATAAATAAATAATGGAATAAATATATGGAGCAGTGTGTTTTCATTGTCAGTTAGATAACCATAAAACCTGCAAATGTTTTTTTATATCATGGAGTTAATTAAAAAAAAAAGAGTCCTATTTTAACCCGAAAGAAAACGCTCCATTCAACTCAAATTTAGGAAACTGAAGAAATTTCTGCCAATCTAATTGAAACTATGAATAATAAAGATTAATATTTATCTCTCAGCGAGGAAGGACTTTTGGTCAGAAACTGTACACATGCTAAACCGAACTGAGCTGAATATAGAATTAAGGCCAAAGGCCAAGCTCTGGAACCTATGTCATCATGCAGCGCTGGAACGGAAATTGACAGTAAAAGGTCTGAAAGGTGTAACAGGAGGAAAATCTCGCGGTTCACAATGAATAAATTTTTTTAGGAGAGGGTGGGAATTAAGACGGAAGAAAGAGAATATGAAAGAAGTTACAGTAAAAGGAACGAAAGGGGTTATACAGCTGAGAGCATGCTAAGCCGAACGTCAGCAAACTGTTTTCCCATGGCTTGGGAATTCGAATGAACGTACCCTCTGAGAGAAGAATGTGATTAAACGCCGCCCTCGGGATCTTATGTAAATCCCAAAGCCAAGACGCGAGAGATTGAGGAGAGAATCGCTTGTTGGCTCTTGGCTGCTTTCTCAAATTCAACTGGAGGTTTAAAAAGAAACTGCTGGTTTAGGTCATCATTCCGAGAGCGAGGATGATCAAATTTTGTATGATCCGTGTCTTCTGATTAGCGTTATTGTAATTCCAGTTCATTTACGTTGATTTTATATATACCACTGTTTTTCCATCTGTGGTTTGATTAAGGAATCAAATACCTACGCAAAATTTTGTTGTTAAAATTAATTCCTAATTAATTCATACATATCTATCTATATATGTATACGTATATGTGTGTGCGTGTATGTATGTCTATGTGTTCTTAATAAAAAAAAAAAAAGGTCACCTTCAGCTAAAAAAAAAATAAAGGGGGTATAAAGTCGAGAAACCAACCTTGTAAACAGTTTGGAAAAACTATGTAGTTAATTAGAATTTTCTCAACGTTGTTTTCAAAATTTTATTAAACGAAAAAAAGGAAGAAAGACACATTTTAACACAGCCGTTATAATTTCACGGCAATTAAACTAAAACGTGAGCTAGGAACAGTCAAGTACTGATATTTCAGCACCTTAGAGCTTCAGTGACCTACTGCTGGGTTTGTAGCCTAGGGACAAAATTATATAAATACATAGTGAAAGTTATATATACTATGCTACATACGTATACTATGAAAAGAAACATCTTATTATTGCACTATTGGACTATTGCACCCAGAACCAAGCCACTAGGCTTGCCTCTGGAACAAATACGACAGATAGGGAGCAGAAGGTGTGTAATATGATGATTATAAAACTAGTACTTAAAGTTCCATACTCTTATTCCACAAATCACTAGGAACTTCCGAAGCACATATTGTTATGCACGTTTTATCTTCCACAAGCAAGCTTCTCACAGCTCTAAAAGTGAGCTTGATCAGTAATATGAACAATCCACATTAACTGAATTATTATCTGTCTTTAGAGTCATGTATGTTTGACCCTCATGATTCTACATCTGTTTCTTATTTGTACTAAAGCATACAATGCTGAAATTTCTCATTAAGAATGAGAGAGAGAGAGAGAGAGAGAGAGAGAGAGAGAGAGAGAGAGAGAGAGAGAGAGGGGTGAACATTTAATAGGATGCGAGAGAAAGAGAAGACCTTTGACAGTGCTTCATTTGTTCATCAAGAATGACAGAGAGAGAGAGAGAGAGAGAGAGAGAGAGAGAGAGAGAGAGAGAGAAAGTGAACATTTATTAGGATGAGAGAGAAAGAAAGGACCTTTGACAGTGATTCACTTGTTCATCAAGAATGAGAGAGAGAGAGAGAGAGAGAGAGAGAGAGAGAGAGAGAGAGAGGTGAACATTTACTGAAAAGAGAGGCTGAGCGAGGGGTGGTCTTTGGGAATACATTCCCGGGAATGGATGGTCAGGAATCGACAAAATACCAGCAATTCCGGCAAATGATTCCCACGTTCGCGGTTTACAGTTACCCTTTCGATTGTTACGTATCTTGTAAAGCTTTTTTTGTTTTTTTTTTCTACTCTTCACTCTTCTTTTATCTTTTTTCTCTACGAAATCTATTCGAAATCCCTAACCTCAAATAGCCTCTATTGCACCCATAGACCTTTTCTCTTTTCTCTTAATTTTTTTTCACATTTTCCCCAGTTCCCTTTGTATATTATTCTAATTTCTCTTTATGTCTTCATTTACATGTAAGTGAACAGCTACACAAATCTAAGACCAAAGGTTCTTCATTTATTTACATGCCTGGAGAGGAGCATCACGTATAATGCTTTCATTTTCAAGGCCAGGATCATTTTGGATATTCATGTATGTATATACTAAATATACATATATATACATAAATTATAGATATATATATATATATATATATATACATATATATATAGATATACATATATACATACATTTTATGCACAAATATTTTTTTATCGCATTACCGTGGCATTTGACATACAAACATTAACCT